>NC_143032.1:81680000-81927500 GCF_057628025.1 Oncorhynchus mykiss | reverse complement strand
TGTTGAGACAGCCTGCAGGAGTAAATATGTTGAGTGAATATGTTGAGTGAATACAGTATGTTGAGTGAATACAGTATGTTGAGTGAATATATTGAGTAAATATATTGAGTGAATATGTTGAGTGAATACAGTATGTTGAGTGAATATATTGAGTGAATACATTATGTTGAGTGAATATGTTGAGTGAATACAGTATGTTGAGTGAATACAATATGTTGAGTGAATATATTGAGTGAATATATTGAGTAAATATATTGAGTGAATATGTTGAGTGAATACAGTATGTTGAGTGAATATGTTGAGTGAATACAGTATGTTGAGTGAATATATTGAGTGAGTACTGTATGTTGAGTGAATACAGTATGTTGAGTGAATATGTTGAGTGAATATGTTGAGTGAATATGTTGAGTGAATACTGTATGTTGAGTGAATATATTGAGTGAATATATTGAGTAAATATGTTGAGTGAATATGTTGAGTGAATATGTTGAGTGAATACAGTATGTTGAGTGAATACAGTATGTTGAGTGAATATATTGAGTGAATATATTGAGTAAATATATTGAGTGAATATGTTGAGTGAATACAGTATGTTGAGTGAATATATTGAGTGAATACATTATGTTGAGTGAATATGTTGAGTGAATACAGTATGTTGAGTGAATACAATATGTTGAGTGAATATATTGAGTGAATATATTGAGTAAATATATTGAGTGAATATGTTGAGTGAATACAGTATGTTGAGTGAATACAGTATGTTGAGTGAATATATTGAGTGAATATATTGAGTAAATATATTGAGTGAATATGTTGAGTGAATACAGTATGTTGAGTGAATATATTGAGTGAATACATTATGTTGAGTGAATATGTTGAGTGAATACAGTATGTTGAGTGAATACAATATGTTGAGTGAATATATTGAGTGAATATATTGAGTAAATATATTGAGTGAATATGTTGAGTGAATACAGTATGTTGAGTGAATATGTTGAGTGAATACAGTATGTTGAGTGAATATATTGAGTGAGTACTGTATGTTGAGTGAATACAGTATGTTGAGTGAATATGTTGAGTGAATATGTTGAGTGAATATGTTGAGTGAATACTGTATGTTGAGTGAATATATTGAGTGAATATATTGAGTAAATATGTTTAGTGAATATGTTGAGTGAATATGTTGAGTGAATACAGTATGTTGAGTGAATACAGTATGTTGAGTGAATATATTGAGTGAGTACTGTATGTTGAGTGAATATATTGAGTGAATACAGTATGTTGAGTGAATATATTGAGTGAATACAGTATGTTGAGTGAATACAGTATGTTGAGTGAATATATTGAGTGAATACAGTATGTTGAGTGAATACAGTATGTTGAGTGAATATATTGAGTGAATACAGTATGTTGAGTGAATATATTGAGTGAATACAGTATGTTGAGTGAATATATTGAGTGAATACAGTATGTTGAGTGAATATATTGAGTGAATACAGTATGTTGAGTGAATATATTGAGTGAATATATTGAGTAAATTTATTGAGTGAATATGTTGAGTGAATATATTGAGTGAATACAGTATGTTGAGTGAATATATTGAGTGAATATATTGAGTAAATATATTGAGTGAATACAGTATGTTGAGTGAATATATTGAGTAAATATATTGAGTGAATATGTTGAGTGAATATGTTGAGTGAGTACTGTATGTTGAGTCAAATAAAATCAAATGTATTTATATAGCCCTTCGTACATCAGCTGATATCTCAAAGTGCTGTACAGAAACCCAGCCTAAAACCCCAAACAGCAAGCAATGCAGGTGTAGAAGCACGTTGGCTAGGAAAAACTCCCTAGAAAGGCCAAAACCTAGGAAGAAACCTAGAGAGTTACCAGGCTATGTGGGGTGGCCAGTCCTCTGTGCCGGGTGGAGATTATAACAGAACATGGCCAAGATGTTCAAATGTTCATAAATGACCAGCATGGTCCAATAATAATAAGGCAGAACAGTTTAAACTGGAGCAGCAGCACGGCCAGGTGGACTGGGGACAGCAAGGAGTCATCATGTCAGGTAGTCCTGAGGCAAGGTCCTAGGGCTCAGGTCCTCCGAGAGAGAGAAAGAAAGAGAGAATTAGAGAGAGCACACTTAAATTCACAAAGGACACCGAATAGGACAGGACAAGTACTCCAGATATAACAAACTGACCCTAGCCCCCCGACACATAAACTACTGCAGCATAAATACTGGAGGCTGAGACAGGAGGGAATATGTTGAGTGAATACTGTATGTTGAGTGAATATATTGAGGGAATATGAACACACCTGGTGTCCCCTGCATTTCCTAGTGTCAATTTGAGATTGTGTGCACTGCAGAAAGGGTTTGGGAACCACTGTATGAAGCCTTATAAGGTCTATTAAACGCTGTATCATCTCATGACCATATTTGGACTGCTGTTTTATTGTGCTGTCTTTTACTGACCCATGTCACACAGTGTGCAAAATGTGTGTGCGTGCGTGTGTGCGTGTGCGTGCGTGTGTGTGTGTGTGTGCATATGTGTGATCTACCAAGATAAGACTGGGCAGACTAACTGGGGGAAAGGTGAGTGCAGGTGAGTGTGGCTACAAGGATTTACTCACATGATGCAGCCTGTCAGCCAGTCAGTTGGCCCGTCAGCCTGTCAGTTGGCCATTCAGTCAGCCAGTCTGTCAGTCAGCCAGTCTGTCAGGCAGTCTGTCAGTCAGTCAGTCAGTTAGACAATATGCCAGTCAGCCAGCCAGTCAGTCAGTTAATCAGTCAGTCGGTCAGTCAGTCAGTCAGTTAATCAGTCAGTCGGTCAGTCAGTAAGTCAGTCAGTTAATAAGTCAGTCAGTCAGTTAGTCGGCCAGTCAGTCAGGCAGTCAGTCTGTCAGTCAGCCAGTCATCCAGCCAGTCAGCCAGTCTGTCAGTCAGCCAGTTTGCCAGTCTGTCAGGCAGCCAGCCAGCCAGCCAGTCAGTCAGTCAGTCTGCCAGTTGGCCATTCAGTCAGCCAGTCTGTCAGTCATCCAGTCTGTCTGCCAGTCAGCCAGTCTGTCAGTCAGCCATTCAGTTAGCCAAATATGTCAGTCAGCCAGTCAGCCAGTCTGTCAGTCAGCCAGTTTGCCAGTCAGCCAGTCTGTCAGGCAGTCAGCCAGTCAGCCAGTCAGTCAGGTACTGTAAACATGGGACCACACACACACACACACACATGTGCTTTTCCATGTGCATGGTGCTACTTCTAGCCTGCTAGCCAAGATGTTAGCCAGTCATGCTAGCTCTTAATGTTGTATACCATGTGCCTCGTTTAGGATGGCCTGTATACACTGAACAAAAATATAAACACAACATATAAAGTGTTGGTCATATGTTTCATGAGCTGAAATAGAAGATCCACAAAATGTTCCATACGCACGAAAAAAAGTATTTCTCTCAAATTTTGTGCACAAATTTGTTTACATCCCTGTTAGTAAGTATTTCTCCTTTGCCAAGATAATCCATCCACCTGACAGGTGTGGCATATCAATAGCTGATTAAACAGCATGATCATTACACAGGGGACAATAAAATGCCACTCTTAAAATGTGCCGTTTTGTCACACAACACAATGCCACAGATGCCTCAAGCTTTGAGGGAGTGTGCAACTGTCACGCTGATGACAGCAGGAATGTCCACCAGAGCTGTTGCCAGAGAATGTAATGTTTATTTCTCTACCATAAACCGCCTCCAACTTGGTTTTGGAGAATTTTGGCAGTACGTCCAACCAGCCTCACAACCGCAGACCGCCTGTAAGGCGTTGTGTTGGGCAAGCGGTTTGCTGATGTCAAAGATGTGAATAGAATTCCCAATGGTGGCAGTGGGGTTATGGTATGGGCAGGCATGAACTACAGACAATGAACACAATTTCATTTTTTCGATAGCAATTTGAATGCGCAGCGACATCGTGACAAGTTCTTGAGGCCCATTGTAATGCATAGCCCCATGTCGCAAGGATCTGTACACAAAATGTCCCAGTTCGTCCATGGACTGCATATCATTGAGCATGTTTGGGATGCTCTGGATCGACGTGTAATACAGCTGGCTTCATATCCAGCAACTTCGCACAGCCATTGAAGAGGAGTGGGATAACCTTCCACAGGCCACAATCAACAGCATTGATCAACTCTATGTGAAAGAGAACTGTCACGCAGCATGAGGCAATTGGTGGTCCCACCAGATAATCTGTGACCAACAGATGCATATCTGTATTCTCAGTCATGTGAAATCCATATACTAGGGCCTAATGAATTTATTTCAATTGACTGATTTCCTTATAACTCAGTAAAATCGTATAAATTGTTGTATGTATATACAGTATGCAATAATCATATGGTCTGTGTATGCATATCTTCATGCTTATTGATATTTACAACCTTTGTGTAGCTTCTGTCACGATCGTCGTATGAAGCGGACCAAAGCGCAGCGTGGTATGAATGCATTATTTTATTGAATGACGAAAAACACGACGCACCTTTGAAATGCACAGCAACAGAATTCAGAACATGGGCCGTTCTTACAGTGTTCTCCCTGTACACCAAGTCAGAACCGTAGGATAAATAAAGGGGGCATATAGGCAGACAATGAAAGCTCTTACAATATTCGATGATGACATTTCTCTAAAACTGGCTATAGGCTACATGTGCACCACCAAGTCAGAACAGTAGGTAAAATTAAGAGGGGGAAAAGGGACATATTAGGGTGAGGCACACGGGATACTAACAGCTTACTACACAACATACACTTAGTATTACTTTCTTAGCTACAGTGTACATATCTCGCTGGCATATTACATAATTTATGCAGCAGTGTACAAGACATTTATGGACTCACCTTGTTGTGCTATGCTCACTTGATAAGGAAGGTGGCGCGGCAGTCCTTCGAGGGCAATTTTTTTGTCACCAAATTCTGGCATTCTCTGGATTCATGGTGCTTTCAAGACAACTGGGAACTCGGGGGGAAAAAACAAGGTGGGAATCATGATTGACGTCAGTGATCTTCAGGTCGTAGCTCTACAAAAGAGGCCTGAGTTCACAACTTACAATTGCAAGTTGGATGACAGTTCAAAACGTATTTTCCCAGTCGGAGAACGTTGTCTTGAACTCACGGAAGTCAGATTTCCCACTTCCGAGTCAACAGTTGTTTTGTGCAGAAAGCATGCTGCATTGACAGCATGGCAATGTTGAATGTGTGTAACTTTAAGCTTGGGAAAATAAACCCTTAAACCCAGAATTGGGACCGCAACACCCACTCCACTGACTAGCAGTCTAGTGATTGCTTTGCAATGCTTGCAGTTAGCCACGGATTCCTTCCAAACCACTCATTGTTTATTTTGCGATTTCCAACTTGTTGTGTAACGTTTATGTCCAATGGCCGATGAGCATGATACATTTTATCTATACTTTATCTCAATACGACAAGGATTAAAAAGGATTTGACAGTAGATTGTTGACTTGATTCATGATGATGACTGCTAGCTTGCTAGCTAAGATTTAGAAAGTACGATGTTGACATGATCAGTCTAATCAAAGCTACTGTAGATATAAGGTGATTTGACCTAATTTTATCTGTAATTTTATCTGTAGCCAATGACCTTGAGACTTCATGGATGGGCATTTCTAATGTAACTATATGGCAGCACCCAAGGGGCTTGAATTTTCGAGCTCTACCCTTAGATTTGGCATTGACATAATGTACCCATGAGTGACAGACCCCTGAACCAATCACGGCACAACTAGAGAATATTACCAACTGCTACACCCCACCACCACAGAAAGCAAAAAAGAGACCAAGTTTGTATACAGCTTCATTAACTCAATGATTTTCTATTTAATTTTTTACAATGTTTGCAAACTTATATGTGACACGTATTAATGCCAAAATAACATGCAAAACAGGCAACCCCTCAAAATAGGTGGGGGGGATCTACCCCACCTGCCTTGAATGATGGGTCGACTTTGCTCCCTCTTCATCTGAAATGAAACAAAAAAACAAAAACATGACTAAGAATTAGCCCAGTCAGTCAACTTTCATCACTGTCTGATAATAAGTCACCTTGTCCGAGAGAGATTTACACTGTTATTACGCCTATACGAAACATCCCTTATTTTAAATCTAAAATCCCCTGTAGGGAAAATTTCCTTGTTTGACCGTTAGGTGTTATGGGTATTATGACTCGTCCTGTGGTACTCTATAGGGGCACGTTTTTAAGGACACACCTCCAATATTTCCACCCCTCCCTAAGGACACACCTCCAATATGTCCACCCCTCCCTAAGGACACACCTCCAATATGTCCACCCCTCCCTAAGGACACACCTGCAATATGTCCACCCCTCCCTAAGGACACACCTCCAATATTTCCACCCCTCCCTAAGGACACACCTCCAATATTTCCACCCCTCCCTAAGGACACACCTCCAATATTTCCACCCCTCCCTAAGGACACACCTCCAATATGTCCACCCCTCCCTAAGGACACACCTCCAATATGTCCACCCTTCCCTAAGGACACACCTCCAATATGTCCACCCCTCCCTAAGGACACACCTCCAATGTGTCCACTCCTCCCTAAGGACACACCTCCAATATGTCCACCCCTCCCTAAGGACACACCTCCAATATTTCCACCCCTCCCTAAGGACACACCTCCAATATGTCCACCCCTCCCTAAGGACACACCTCCAATATTTCCACCCCTCCCTAAGGACACACCTCCAATATGTCCACCCCTCCCTGAGGACACACCTCCAATATGTCCACCCCTCCCTAAGGACACACCTCCAATATGTCCACCCCTCCCTAAGGACACACCTCCAATATGTCCACCCCTCGCTAAGGACACACCTCCAATATGTCCACCCCTCCCTAAGGACACACCTCCAATATGTCCACCCCTCCCTAAGGACACACCTCCAATATGTCCACCCCTCCCTAAGGACACACCTCCAATATGTCCACCCCTCCCTAAGGACACACCTCCAATATGTCCACCCTTCCCACCTCAGCTCAAGCCTGTTGATGTTAGACAGGTAAATTGCCAAACCTGGCGTTAGGAAAATGCCAGGGCGCCAGTTTTTACATGACGAAATGGAAAACTAACGTGCATCTGACACCTGCGCCTCCTTATCACCACCCGAAAACAGAGCCCAGAGACACAGTTGCTTACGGGGTGACAGGTAGCCTAGTGGTTAGAGTGTTGGGCCTGTAACCAAATCCCTGCTGCATCAAATCCCTGATCTGACAAGGTAAAAATCTGGCATTCTGCTCCTGAACCATTCAGTTAACCCATTGTTCCCCGGGCAGCCGTCATTGTAAATAAGAATTTGTTCTTAACTGACTTCCCTAGTTAAACAAAAGTTACATTTTATAATTTAAAAAAATGTAGGATGTGATGCTGGTGGTAGTGTTGGTGAGGTGAGTGTCTCCATGGTGACTGGGTAAATACATTGATGGCATTGGGTCAGCCTGTTACCCTTGATGATGTCTTGGACAAGTGAATAAATTACTGTGTTGTTGGTATTTCCAGCGTCAACAGCTTCCAGGTATGTGTTGTTGTCAGTGTGCATTTAACACCACACTGTCTCTTAAGGCAATAGACTTGAACGTTTACTAATAGCACCACCTAGAGGAACTCAGGGAGAATATACTGCAGTACAGAGAGTTTAATAGTACCATGTAAAGTCAGTTGTACAAGTGAAATGTGTCTTCTGCATTCAACCCAAATCAGAGAGGTGCAGGGGGCTGCCTTAATCGACATCCACAGCACCCGGGGAACAGTGGGTTAACTGCCTTGCTCAGGGGCAGAACAACAGACTTTTACATTGTCAGCTCAGGGAATCGATCCAGCAACCTTCTGGATACAAGTCCAATGCTCTAACCACTAGGTACAGGGTCGCAGGTGTGATTGCAGGGTATAGTGTAAATATTAGGCTCCGAGCTTCAATATGCAGGACTAAATTAAACGTCCCTTTTCAGGACCCTGTCTTTCAACGATAATTTGTAAAAATCCAAATAACTTCACAGATCTTCATTGTAAAGGGTTTAAACACTGTTTCCCATGATTGTTCAATGAACCATAAACAATTAATGAACATGCACCTGTGGAACGGTCGTTTAGACACTAACAGCTTACGGACGGTAGGCAATTAAGGTCACAGTTATGAAAACCTAGGACACTAAAGAGGCCTTTCTACTGACTCTGTAAAACACCAAAAGAAAGATGCCCAGGGTCCCTGCTCATCTGCGTGAACGTGCCTTAGGCAAGCTGCAAGGAGGCATGAGGACTGCAGATGTGGCCAGGGCAATAAATTGCAATGTCTGTACTGTGAGATGCCTAAGACAGCGCTACAGGGAGACAAGATGGACAGCTGATCGTCCTTGCAGTGGCAGACCACGTGTAACAACACCTGCACAAGATTGGTACATCCGAACATAACACCTGCGGGAAAGGTACAGGATGGCAACAACAACTGCCCGAGTTACACCAGGAATGCACAATCCCTCCATCAGTGCTCAGACGGTCCACAATAGGCTGAGAGAGGATGGACTGAGGGCTTGTAGGCGTGTTGTAAGGCAGGTCTTCACCAGACATCACCGGCAACAACGTCGCCTGTGGGCACAAACCCACCGTCGCTGGACCAGACAGGACTGGCAAAAAGTGCTCTTCACTGACGAGTTACGGTTTTGTCTCACCAGGTCGGATTCACATTTATCTTCGAAGGAATTAGCGTTACACAGAGGCCTGTACTCTGGAGCGGGATCGATTTGGAGGTGGAGGGTCCGTCATGGTCTGGGGCGGTGTGTCATAGCATCATTGGACTGAGCTTGTTGTCATTGTTGGCATTCTCAACGCTGTGCATTACAGGGAAGACATCCTCCTCCCTCATGTGGTACACTTCCTGCAGGCTCATCCTGACATGACCCTCCAGCATGACAATGCCACCAGCCATACTGCTCACGCTGTGCGTAATTTCCAGCAAGACAGGAATGTCAGTGTTCTACCATGGCCAGCGAAAAGCCCAGATCTCAATCCCATTGAGCATGTCTGGGACCTGTTGCATTGGAGGGTGAGGGCTAGGGTCATTCCCCCCAGAAATGTCTGGGAACTTGCAGGTGCCTTTGTGGAAGACTGGGGTAACATCTCACAGCAAGAACTTACAAATCTGGTGCAGACCATGAGGAGGAGATGCACTGCAGTACTTAATGCAGCTGGTGGCCACACCAGATACTGACTGTTACTTTTGATTTTGACCCCCCCCCCATTGTTCAGGGACACGCTATTCAATTTATGTTAGTCACTTGTCTGTGGAACTTGTTCAATTTATGTCTCAGTTGTTGAATCTTGTTATGTTCATACAAATATTTACACATGTTAAGTTTGTTGAAAATAAACTCAGTTGACAGTGAGAGGACGTTTTTTGTTGTTGCTGAGTTTATAAAGTAACACAATAAATAACAGTAACGGGACAATATACAGGGGGTACCGGTACCAAATCACTGTGCGGTGTTACAGGTTAGTTGAGGTAATTTGAACATGATGGTAAGGGTATGCATAGATAATAAACAGGTATTATCTGATTGGTCGTCCGCCCACAGATCACTTCATAATAGGAGGTATTATCTGATTGGTCGTCCGCCCACAGATCACTTCATAATAGGAGGTATTATCTGATTGGTCGTCCGCCCACAGAACACTTCATAATAGGAAGTATTATCTGATTGGTCGTCCGCCCACAGATCACTTCATATTAGGAGGTATTATCTGATTGGTCGTCCGCCCACAGAACACTTCATAATAGGAGGTATTATCTGATTGGTCGTCCGCCCACAGAACACTTCATATTAGGAGGTATTATCTGATTGGTCGTCCGCCCACAGATCACTTCATATTAGGAGGTATTATCTGATTGGTCGTCCGCCCACAGAACACTTCATAATAGGAGGTATTATCTGATTGGTCGTCCGCCCACAGATCACTTCATAATAGGAGGTATTATCTGATTGGTCGTCCGCCCACAGATCACTTCATAATAGGAGGTATTATCTGATTGGTCGTCCGCCCACAGAACACTTCATATTAGGAGGTATTATCTGATTGGTCGTCCGCCCACAGAACACTTCATATTAGGAGGTATTATCTGATTGGTCGTCCGCCCACAGATCACTTCATATTAGGAGGTATTATCTGATTGATCGTCCGCCCACAGATCACTTCATATTAGGAGGTATTATCTGATTGGTCGTCCGCCCACAGATCACTTCATATTAGGAGGTATTATCTGATTGGTCGTCCGCCCACAGATCACTTCATATTAGGAGGTATTATCTGATTGGTCGTCCGCCCACAGATCACTTCATATTAGGAGGTATTATCTGATTGGTCGTCCGCCCACAGAACACTTCATATTAGGAGGTATTATCTGATTGGTCGTCCGCCCACAGATCACTTCATATTAGGAGGTAGTACTATCACTAATCTTTTTGAAATTTTTAATGAAGTATGCTGTTAGTCACATGTCTGTGGAACTTGTTCAGTTTATGTATCAGTTTTTGAATCTTGTTATGTTCATACAAATGTGGCATGACCATTGGGGGGGTGGGGGGAATGACCATAGAGGGAGCAGCATGACCATTGGGGGGTGGGGGGGATGACCCTAGTGGGAGCAATTAACAACTAATACAATTTGATTTGATTTGACATCTGTCTCATACATTAGAATCCATCCACGTAGTTTCTGAGAAACGGGACGGTTTAGTTTCATCTCAGATCTCATCACAATGACAATCATGGTTTCTCAGGAACGCCGTGGTTTCACCTCATGGGGGTCTGTGGTGAATCTGCCATCAAAGTATTTCATCATGTCAGCAATTTCTCTGAACTAGCTGGCACTAACCCTATGCCTGCAACCAAGCTTGAGACACACTTCTTCAGGCCGTGGTTGTAAATAAGAACTTGTTTTTCATTGACCTACCTGGTAAATTAAAAGGTAGAAATGAAAAAAGGAATAAACGCTGGAGATCATTAAACCACCGTTGTACGACACAGAAACATCTTTTTTTTATGGATGTGTTGTGTGCTTTCACATTTCATCAGTGAAGATGGAAGCTGATGGATAAGCTGATTGATAACTGACGATGTTTAGGGAATAAAGATAACTTGTCTCGGTAAAACAGACAGCATTTGTGTTAAAGCATTCTGGTAAACAGGAAGTTCAACAGGAAGCTACAAACGGCACTCTATTCCCTGTGTGCATTACTTGACCAGGGTTCATATGGATTGGGTGTCATTTGGGACACCCCACCCTTGTTAGCGTGGGATACTTCTGAAGAAAAGCAATGGTCTTTGCAGATGCAGATAGAGTCAGAAGTAAACCCTGACTGTGGTCTGTGGGTTAGTTTACTGACAGCCTGTGAGCTACAGGGGAGGGGATGTCAATACAGGCAGGCAGTTATGCTGACTCAGTGTTTCAGGGTAGTTAGTGAGTTAGTGAACCACTGTGTGAGAGGAAACTAGCGAGATGGGGGCTGGGGCGGTGGGGCGGGGGGTCTTCAGTTTCACAACCGCTGATAGGCTTGGTTTTCCACTGAGTGCCTCACACCTCAATCTGCCCAGTGTTATGGGAATTGGTCATGATCACACACTGCGTGTATACATTCTATTTCATTGATTTATATGGGTTTTATACCATGGCATTGCTGAATTCTTTCTGATTGGCTTGTAAGGGCATTCTAGAATGTGCACTGTTTCCCTAATAATGGATATGATGTTTATTCTTACATGTTCCTCGTTTGAGCTGCTTTTTTTCCCCCGATTTTCACAATAGCAAGTCAGCAGCACTGGTTAGCTAAGCTAGCATGTCTGTTCGTTTGGTTACCATGGCAACTACTGTAGCTATCTGGTATTCTTGCTAGCTACTCTACATCAGTGGATGTTGAACACATTTACAATGGATAATCAACTCAGGGCTGTATGCATTCTCTAGGAAAATAATGAAACTCTGTTGGAAGGATAATGCCACTTGCTAGAGCGTCGTGGCATTCCTTTCATGCATTATTTTCAACAGAGTGCATAGCCCTTTGCTGATTATCCTTTATAGAATGTATTAATGCATTAATAACTGAAACACTGCTGGCTTGGTAATGGTGCCCGGAGGGGATGGCTGCCATTTTACGGGCTCTTAACCAACTGCAATTTTCTGTGGGTTTTTTTCTGAATTGTTTGTAACTTATTTTGTACATAATGTTTCTGCTACTGTCTCTCATGACCGAAAAAAGCTTCTGGATCTCAGAAAAGCGTTACTCATCTCAAACTGGATATAGATTTTCGTTTTTTATGAATCCGACACAAAAGATATACTGCTTCTCCGAGACCAGGCTCAAATTCCCATCATTAGCGTGAAATTAAAAAGACGGAAATACAGGGGGAAGAGATCGGGTTGTGAGAATTAGTCAGCGAGTGGGTAATCTGCCCTTTCCATTCGTTCACTTGACCAACGTGTAATCACTGGGGAAAAAACGGGATGATCTCACTGAGTGAGGGGGTATAACACCTCAGTCACTGACTTCATCAATAAGTACATTGACAACGTCGTCCCTACAGTGACAGTAAGTATATATCCCAACCAGAATCAAATCAAATGTATTTATATAGCCCTTCATACATCAGCTGATATCTCAAAGTGCTGTACAGAAACCCAGCCTAAAACCCCAAACAGCAAGCAATGCAGGTGTAGAAGCACGGTGGCTAGGAAACAGTCCCTAGAAAGGCCAAAATCTAGGAAGAAACCTAGAGAGGAACCAGGCTATGAGGGGTGGCCAGTCCTCTTCTGGCTGTGCCGGGTGGAGATTATAACAGAACATGGCCAAGATGTTAAAATGTTCATAAATGACCAGCATGGTCAAATAATAGTAACCAGAATCCCAACAGAAGCCATGGATTACAGGCAACATCCACACTGAGCTAAAGGCTAGAGCTGCTGCTTTTTGTGGTTAGAGCGTTGGACTAGTAACCGGAAGGTTGCAAGTTAAAATCCCCGAGCTGACAAGGTACAAATCTGTCGTTCTGCCCCTGAACAGGCAGTTAACCCACTGTTCCTAGGGCGTCATTGAAAATATGAATTTGTTCTTAACTGACTTGCCTAGTTAAATAAAGATTAAATGAAAAGAAGGAGCGTGACACTAATCCGGATGCTTATAAGAAATCCTGCTATGCCCTCAGACGAACCATCAAACAGGCAAAGAGCCAAAACAGGACTAAGATTGAATCCTACTACACCGGCTCTGAAGCTCGTTGCATCTGGCAGGGCTTGCAATCTATTACGGACTACAAAGGGAACGCGAGCTTACCGGATGAGCTGAATGACTTTTATGCTCCCTTCGAGGCAAACAACACTGAAGCATGCATAATAGCATCAGCTGTTCCGGACGACTGTGTAGTCACGCTCTCCCTAGTCGATATGAGCAAGACCTTTAAACAGGTGAACATTCACAAGGCCGCGGTGTCCGACGGATTACCAGGACGTGTACTCAGAGCATGCACAGACCAAATGACAAGTGTCTTCAGTGACTTTTTCAACCTGTCCCTGGCCGAATTTGTAATACTTACGTTTCAAGCAGACCACCATAGTCCCTGTGTCCAAGAAAGCAAAGGTAACCTGCCTAAATGATTACCGCCCATAGCACTCAGTCAGTAGCAATGAAGTGCTTTGAAAGGCTGGTCATGGCTCACATCAACACCCTAGACCCACTCCAATTTGCATACAGTCTGAACAGAACCACAGATGGCGGAATCTAAATCGCTCTGCATGTGAGAATGATGTTCATTGACTACAGCCCAGCGTTCAACACTATAGTGCCCACGAAGCTCATCACTAAGCTAAGAACCCTGGGATTAAACACCTCCCTCTGCAACCGGATCCTGGACTTCTTGACGGGCCGCCCGCAGGTGGGGCAGGCAACAACACATCTGCCACGCTCATCCTCAACATGGGGGCCTTTCAGGGGTTCATGCTTAGTCACCTCCTGTACTTCCGTACCCCTGTACTGCGTGGCAAAGCACGACTCCAATATCATCATTAAGTTTGCTGATGACACAACAGTGGTAGGCCTGATCACTGACAACGATAAGGCAGCCTATAGGGAGCAGGTCAGAGACCTGGTAGTGTGTTGCCGAGACAACAACAATCTCCCTCAGCATGGGAAAGACAGAGGAGCTGATGGTGGACTATAGGAAAAGGAAGGCCGAACCCCCCCCCCCCCCCCCCTTTCACATCAACAGGGCTGTAGTGGAGCGGGTTGAGAGTTTCAAGTTTATTGGTGTCCACATCACCAACAAACTATCATGGTCCAAACACACCAAGACAGTCGTGCAGAAGTCACGACAACACCTTTTCCCCTGCAGGAGCCTGAAAAGATTTGGCATGGCTCCACCAGATCCTCAAAAAAGTTATACAGCTGCACCATCGAGAGCCTCCTGACCTGTTGCATCACCACCTGGTATGGCAACTGCTAGATGCTATGGCTCAAGACATCACTGGGGACCAAGATTCCTGCCATCCAGGACCTATATACTAGGCAGTGTCAGAGGAAGGCCCAAAAAAGTTTCCAAGACTCTAGTCACCCAAGTCATAGACTGTTCTCTCTCTCTCTCTCTCTCTCTTACTTCACGGCAAGTGGTACTGGAGCGTCAAGTCCTGGTCCAGAATGCTCGTTAACAGCTTCTACCCCCAATCCATAAGACTAGTGAACAATTAATCATATGGCCACCCAGACTATTTGTATTGACACCCCCTCTCTTTTTACACTGCTGCTACTCGCTGTTTATTATCTATGTATAGTCACTTTACCCCTACCTACATGTACAAATTACCTCAACTAACCTGTACATTGATTCGGTACCGGTACCCCCTGTACATAGCCCCATTATTGTTGTTTATTGTGTTACTTTATATTTTAAAAATTACATTTAGTAAATATTTTCTTAACTCAATTTCTTGAACTGCATTTTAAGGGCTTGTAAGTAAGAATTTCACAGTAATGTCTACAACTGTTGTATGAGGTGCAGGTGAAATATTTTGTTAACACCAGATGACTAATAGGGGTCTCTGTTTTTAAGCCACCGCGAAGCCATTTATGATACTCCACTGTAAAAATATACCTTGGGGGTTATAGAAAATACATGTATTGAAGGTGCTACCCATAGGATTCATTTTTATGTTTGCGTTGTAATTTCTGATATTGTCCATAATACATCTGCAGTTCTAGTGGAATGATTGTGTTTCACAGTATTTACTTAACTTCCAGTGCTGTGATTAGCTGAGATATTCTCCTAATGATTTCTACAGTTTTTTAATGTGTATAGTATTGCTTACTAGATGATAACCACTCCCTCCAGGGTTTATACACATCATTGGATTGGTCGGTGGCGGTTCTATAACAGGTTTTTTTCCGATGACTACGTTGGGCCCTGAGGATGTGTATGTTTCTGTAACTAAGGTTGAGACGGTGACAGGAAGAGTGTGGTTTTTCAGATGAAAGACGTTTCTCACGGTGTGACTTTCATGTTTTTAAAAAAAAGACGACACTTCCAGTCTTGAACGATCTACTAACTAACTTTATTTCCAACTAGAACAAGACTTGACATGTCAGGTTGAATAGATAGTAGTCAATTTAAAAGGATGGTAAAACACCTGAAACGTCTGTTTGTTTTCACATTTTAATTTTTGTGAGCAACTCCTTTAGCCATATGTAACAGTATAGCTTCCGTCCCTCTCCTCACCCCGACCTGGGCTCGAACCAGGGACCCTCTGCACACATCGACGACAGCCACCGTCAAAGTATCGTTACCCATCGCTCCACAAAAGAGCAACTTCAAGGTCTCAGAGCGAGTTCACATCGGTTACACATATTTTCCCATCTTGTACCTACATCACATGCCTAGGTTCACATTACATCTTCACACAAAGCTTGGCAAGAGTTCAAACATACTTCACAGCTTCCAGCACGTGAGCTATAATTCAAATTCAGTAAATATTAAATAGTTTCACAAATGATTGAGAAAAGCCTGAGAAAGCAGGTATCAATCAGTCAATCAGTGACTTCCTCATGGTTTTGTTGATCCAGTCAAGGTACATTTTCGATATGAGTGTGTACACCCCCGGTTTGGTCTTGATGCCACATTTTGTACCGAACGACACGACTCCCCTTAGTTCACCTCCACACACCAACGGGCCACCAGAGTCTCCCTGAAACACACAGCACATCAATTCATACATGATTACTTTGTCATTTACAAACAATATATACAGTTTAAACGCATGTATCAATGGTTGATCATTGGCTCCCTGCAAAATATATTACAACTTTATCAGAGAGTACACAGACACACAGGAGGCTGGTAGGAGGAGTTTTAGGAGGATGGGCTCATGGTAATGTCTGGAACGGCATCGATGGAATGGGGTCAAACATGTGGTTTCCATGATGTGTTTGATGTGTCTGACACCTTTCCAGTAATTCCATTCCAGTCATTACAATGAGTCCGTCCTCCTGCAGCTCCTCCCACCAGCCTCCTCTGACACACACACACCTGACATGAGTCCACCCTGGTCTTGTCCACAGAGCCGGCACACAGCATGCTGTAGGTGATGATTGGGGTCATGTTGTAGTAGTCTGCAGAGTTACACTTTCTCCTGTCGATCACGGTGACGTTGGTCGATTTCAGGACGTCAGACATGGTTTTAGCATTGTTCTCGGTGGCTCCCCATCCAGACACTGAGCAGGGGGTCCCTGCTTGGACGTCTGGCACAGGGACAGGTAACGCTAGAGGTCTCACCGCCTTAGTCAGCTTTACTTTCTTATCCAACTGGATAGAAGAAGAAGAGGGTCGTGTCAATTCTCCTTCAAACGTCTCTAGATTTGAATAATGGCTGACACCACGGTAGTGACTGACCTTCAGCAGCATGATGTCGTTGACTTTGAATTCGGGGTCATAACAGGGATGAGGGACGCGACCTTTCACCTTACGGACCTGTCTAGTCTCCTTCTCCTCCTGTTTGATGGAGTGGACCCCTAGAAACACCTTGTTGATGCTTCAGACAGAAACACAACCTTCTGGTTAGATCAGCTGAAGGATGCAGTCCAACAAATACAATGACACAATCTCAGAAGCACAATGTAAAAAAATCTAACATTTGAGACGGAGTTGTTAAGCAAACCATTACAGTGACAGCATCTGTACAAGGACAACAACACTGATATTGTCACGACCGCCGTGTGAATAATTGGACCAAGGCGCAGCGTGAGTAGAGTTCCACATGTTAATGATAGTGACACTTCCAAAACAACAACAACGACGACGACGACGACGATGATGATGATGATGATATAACGATCGTGAACTACATCGCACACATAGGCACTCATACGAAACAATATCCCACATCGCAGGGGGGGAAAAAGGACAAACTAAGTATGATCCCCAATTAGAAGTAACGACTATCAGCTGCCTCCAATTGGGAACCATACACACACACACACACACACACCAACATAGAAATATAATACCTAGAAACCCCCCTAGTCACGCCCTGACCTAAAACACCATAGAGAGCCCTCGGGGTCGTGACAGATATTGGACCTACTCAGTACAGTGGGCCGCAGTCAGAACCCACTGCTGGTGGATCAGGATTCCTCCACACATTTTGTTTCCTTTGTTGTCCTCCAGGAGAGCCATGTAGGGTAAGGAGTGAGGCTTCACCTCCTTTCCACCAATGATCTCTGCACAGTCACCTAGGAGCATTGGACAAAACACCAACACTAACTAATTAGAGAAATAATCATATATATGTATTTGTCAGATAACATAAACACACAAACACACACCTACCTGAGTGCAGATATAGAAGGATCATGGTAGAGGTCCAGAAACTGGCTGTTGTGGAGAGGATCATGGTTATTTAACTGATGTAACCTCAGTAGTTCAGGGGCTACTGTGCTGTGATGCTCTCTGATCTCTCTCTTTATACTAGAGGATGTGGTCTGATGTTCACCTCAAAGTGGAAACACACAAGCATGCACACACACACGCACACACACACACGCACACACGCACACACGCACACACACACACACACACACATACACACACACACACACACACACACACACACATCTTCTACCATTTTACTTAAATGTCACCATTCAACACCTTAAATCCCAATTTCATTAAAACAAGACGACTGAATGTGTAAAACAAGATGACAATGACAAGACAAATTACAAAAGGAGAAACAAGAGTTTATCATTTTCTCCAGTAGTATTAGAGCTTTACAAAATGACCCTCGGTCCACAAAAAGTTGTTTACTGTCTAGTTTAGTTTCTAATATAGAAGTACATCATAACACTGTTAGCCCACTCAGTCTGTTGAAGAGAATATGTTCACCAATTAGTAGAGACAGAACGCCAACAACGAAGTCATTCCATTCATATGAAGACCCAATGACTCAGTTACACAAGAAAGTTACATCATTGACAGAGGTTTCACCTTTCACTCATTATTTTCCCTAGGTGGGTGAGGTGGTCTAGGAGGGAGAGGAGGGTGAGGTGGTCTAGGAGGGAGAGGAGGGTGAGGTGGTCTAGGAGGGTGAGGTGGTCTAGGAGGGAGAGGAGGGTGAGGTGGTCTAGGAGGGAGAGGAGGGTGAGGTGGTCTAGGAGGGAGAGGAGGGTGAGGTGGTCTATGAGGGAGAGGAAGGTGAGGTGGTCCAGGAGGGTGAGGTGGTCTAGGAGGGTGAGGTGGTCTAGGAGGGTGAGATGGTCTAGGAGGTAGAGGAGGGTGAGGTGGTCTAGGAGGGAGAGGAGGGTGAGGTGGTCTAGGAGGGAGAGGAAGGTGAGGTGGTCTAGGAGGGAGAGGAGGGTGAGGTGGTCTAGGAGGGAGAGGAGGGTGAGGTGGTTTAGGAGGGTGAGCTGATCTAGGAGGGAGAGGAGGGTGAGGTGGTCTAGGAGGGTGAGGTGGTCTAGGAGGGAGAGGAGGGTGAGGTGGTCTAGGAGGGAGAGGAGGGAGAGGAGGGTGAGGTGGTCTAGGAGGGAGAGGAGGGTGAGGTGGTTTAGGAGGGAGAGGAGGGTGAAGTGGTCTAGGAGGGTGAGGAGGGTGAGGTGGTCTAGGAGGGTGAGCTGGTCTAGGAGGGAGAGGAGGGTGAGGTGGTCTAGGAGGGAGAGGAAGGTGAGGTGGTCTAGGAGGGAGAGGAAGGTGAGGTGGTCTAGGAGGGTGAGGTGGTCTAGGAGGGTGAAGAGGGTGAGGAGGTCTAGGAGGGTGAGGAGGTCTAGGAGGGTGAAGAGGCTGAGGTGGTCGAGGAGGGTGGGGTGGTCTATGAGGGTGAGGAGGGTGAGGTGGTCTAGGAGGGAGAGGAAGGTGAGGTGGTCTAGAAGGGAGAGGAAGGTGAGTTGGTCTAGGAGGGTGAGGTGGCCGAGGAGGGTGAGGTGGTCTAGGAGGGTGAGGAGGGTGAAGTGGTCTAGGAGGGTGAGGTGGTCAAGGAGGGTGAGATGGTCTAGGAGGGTGAGGTGGTCAAGGAGGGTGGAGGTGGTCTAGGAGGGTGAGGAGGTCTAGGAGGGTGAAGTGGTCTAGGAGGGAGAGGAGGTCGAGGAGGGTGAGGTGGTCGAGGAGGGTGAGGTTGTCTAGGAGGCTAAGGAGGTCTAGGAGGGTGAGGTGGTCTAGGAGGGTAAGGAGGTCTAGGAGGGTGAAGTGGTCTAGGAGGGAGAGAAGGTCGAGGAGGTCTAGGAGGGTGAAGTGGTCTAGGAGGGTGAGAAAGTCTAGGAGGGTGAGGAGGTCTAGGGGGTGAGTTGGTTTAGGAATTTCTCGTGAATCACTCTCCAACCATAAACTGCTGTTAATTTCCATCCCTTTTTTTCTCCCCTCTTCTTTACCATCCTCCAGTCATTCTCACCAACTGTATTGGAGACAACAGATTCACACAATGCTTCCACCATTGCTCAATGTTCCATACTGCACTCACCTCCTTCTCAAAACCCATTGGATGACAAAACTCCAATGGGTTTAGAGAAGGGAGAGAGGAAGTGAGGAGTGTGCAATTGAGATTTTCCACGTGTGTTTGATCTATCACACCTGATTCAATTTATCAACTAATCATCAAGCCCTTGATTGGGTGAATCAAGTGAGCTGGTTCAGGGCTACAACAAAATTACTGATCTAGATCAAGGCTATTGAGTCACACAGTATGGAGTCATAAAACCCCGAAATGGTTCCAATCGTTTTTACACAAATAATTTTTCCATCAGGGATTTTAGAACTATATGGTATGTGTTTCGTGTAGGTGTGACAGAGTGAACATTTAGAGTTTCCATCCAACCTCCTGCGCAATGTAGATATCAAAGAACACCGCAGGTCGCGGGTAGAGTAGTGGGTGAAACCGTTCACTTCAAGAAAAGCTGTGATATAAATAAAGTTTCGTTATGTGTTGTCGAATTCACACAAATATTTGCTGCCATTGTAGTAAGGTTGGCAATACGAGAGGTCTTCAGGATGAACCATTTCCTTTGAAAGAACAACTAGTGGGTTTCGAGTGCGTCTTCCTTTATTTGGGAAGTTGGTCTGTCTGCTCTTCAGTCTGAGAGAGATTTTCTGCGAGCAGTGAACGTGTGGCTGTGAAAGTCCTGTTTTAATGCATGTCTTCACCGTTTTATATATTTTACTGCAGATTAAAAAAACAAGTCAATCTGAAGTGTTGGTGTCCGTGTGTTCCCTCTTCTGGGGGGGCTATGTGAAGTTGGTTCCATTGCTTACCCTGGCGTGATGTTTTGATAACCTTGCAAATCTCTCGGACAAGGTCATTTTTTTTTATCAATAATTATCATTGCGCATTTGAGAGTAAATTGAGGCGAATATATTGATGAAATGCACCTTGTCCGAGAGAGATTTACACGGGTATCAAAATAATCACGCCAAGGTAACAATTAATTACATTTTTTAAAATGTGAAAAATGAACGGGGGGGGGGGGGGGGACCCATTGGAACTATTTCCTGTATCTCATAATAGATATCAGGGTTACCTATCTCATAATGACGGGATGACGTCTGCCCCATATAAATATAATCTAAATTAGGTAGCCTAGTGGTTAAGAGTGTTGGACTAGTAACCGAAAGGTTGCAAGATCGAATCCCTGAGCTGACATGGTAAAAATCTGTTGTTCTGCCCCTGAACGAGGCATTTAACCCACTGTTCCTAGACCAGTTAACACTGTTCCTAGGCCAGTTAACCCACTGTTCCTAGGCCAGTTAACCCACTGTTCCTAGGCCAGTTAACCCACTGTTCCTAGACCAGTTAACCCACTGTTCCTAGACCAGTTAACCCACTGTTCCTAGACCAGTTAGGTTAACCCACTGTTCCTAGACCAGTTAACACTGTTCCTAGGCCGTCATTGAAAATAAGAATTTCTTCATAACTGACTTGCCTAGTTAAATAAAGGAAAACATATATATTTTTGGTCTGCACTTCAGGTGAGTTATTTGTTTCAGCAGTTTGAGTTAGTTTGTGAAATGTGAGAGTGTGTTATTTACCCAGGAAACCCAATCGCTGCAGGGGTGAGGGGTTAAAAAGGTGAATGTGTCAGTCTGATTGGTCCGCTGGGTAGGTGGGGTGTCTCTCATCTCCTCCTGACCCCTTGTGATGCAAGCCAGGTTCAAAACAACTGTGAACTCGGAAGAATACGAGGTCAAATCACAACGTCAGTGATCTTCAGGTAGGAAAGTCGGAGCTCTAGAAAGAGGCCCAAGTTCCCTAGTTGGATTTTTCCCAGTCGGAGCTCTAGAAAGAGGCCCAAGTTCCCTAGTTGGATTTTCCCCAGTCGGAGCTCTAGAAAGAGGCCCAAGTTCCCTAGTTGGATTTTCCCCAGTCGGAGCTCTAGAAAGAGG
Source organism: Oncorhynchus mykiss (assembly GCF_057628025.1). NCBI lineage: Eukaryota > Metazoa > Chordata > Actinopteri > Salmoniformes > Salmonidae > Oncorhynchus > Oncorhynchus mykiss. The sequence continues at coordinate 81,905,530 of NC_143032.1, read as the reverse complement.
CCCAAGTTCCCTAGTTGGATTTTCCCCAGTCGGAGCTCTAGAAAGAGGCCCAAGTTCCCTAGTTGGATTTTTCCCAGTCGGAGCTCTAGAAAGAGGCCCAAGTTCCCTAGTTGGATTTTTCCCAGTCGGAGCTCTAGAAAGAGGCCCAAGTTCCCTAGTTGGATTTTTCCCAGTCGGAGCTCATTTTCTTCCCAGTTCTGAGCTGTTTTGAACGTGGCAGCACTCTCGGTCCATTTCAATTCAAGGGCTTTACTGGCATGGGAAACACATGTTAACATTGTAAAAGCAAGAGCAGTAGGTAACAAACAAAAGTGAAACAAACAGAGGTTGACAGTAAACATTACACTGACACAGAAGTTCCACAATAATAAAGACATTTCAATTGTCATTAAGTACAGCAAAACAAATTTAATTTGTGACATACATTGGTTAGCAGATGCTAATGCGAGTGTAGTGAAATGCTTGTGCTTCTAGTTCCAACTGTGCAGTAATATCTAACAAGTCATCTAACAATTTCCCAACAAGTACCTAATACACACAAATCTAAAGGGGTGAACGAGAATATGTACATATAAATATATGGATGAGCGATGGCTGAGCGGCATTGGCAAGATGCAATAAATGGTATAAAATACAGTATATATATATATTGTATTTATTTATTTAACCTATATTTCACTAGGCAGTCATTTAAGAACAAATTCTTATTTACAATGACGGCCTAGGAACAGTGGGTTCACTGCCTTGTTCAGGGGCAAAGCAACAGAGTTTTACCTTGTCAGCTCGGGGATTCGATCCACCAACCTTTTGGTTACCAGCCCAAGTCTCTAACCAGTAGTCTACCTGCCACATCATTTGAGTAAAGTAAGATATATAAACATTATTAAAGTGGCATTATTTAAAGTGGCATTGTTTAAAGTGACTAGTGATCCATTTATTAAAGTGGCCAATGATTTCAAGTCTGTATGTAGGTAGTGGCCTCTCTGTGTTAGTGGTGGCTGTTTAACAGTCTGATGGCCTTGAGATAGAAGCTGTTTTTCAGTCTCTCAGTCCCAGCTTTGATGCACCTGTACTGACCTCGCCTTCTGGATGATAGCAGGGTGAACAGGCAGTGACTCGGGTGGTTGTTGTCCTTGATGATCTTTTTGTCCTTCCTGTGACATCAGGTGGTGTAGGTGTCCAGGAGGGCAGGTAGTTTGGCCCCGGTGATGCGTTGTGCAGACCTCACTACCCTCTGGAGAGCCTTACGGTTGAGGGCGGAGCAGTTGCCGTACCAGGCGGTAATACAGCCCAACAAGATGCTCTCGATTGTGCATCTGTAAAAGTTTGTCAGGGCTGTTGCGCCTTCTTCACAGCACTGTCTGTGTCTATGGGTTGACTGTGTATCTATGGGTTGACCCTGTGTCTATGGGTTGACTGTGTATCTATGGGTTGACTGTGTATCTATGGGTTGAATCTGTGTCTATGGGTTGACTGTGTATCTATGGGTTGCCTGTCTGTCTATGGGTTGACTGTATCTATGGGTTGACTGTCTGTCTATGGGTTGACTGTCTGTCTATGGGTTGACTGTCTGTCTATGGGTTGACTGTCTGTCTATGGGTTGACTGTCTATATATGGGTTGACTGTATCTATGGGTTGACTGTCTGTCTATGGGTTGACTGTCTATCTATGGGTTGACTGTATCTATGGGTTGACTGTCTGTCTATGGGTTGACTGTCTGTCTATGGGTTGACTGTCTGTCTATGGGTTGACTGTCTATCTATGGGTTGACTGTCTGTCTATGGGTTGACTGTCTATCTATGGGTTGATTGTATCTATGGGTTGACTGTATCTATGGGTTGACTGTATATCTATGGGTTGACTGTATCTATGGGTTGACTGTCTGTCTATGGGTTGACTGTATCTATGGGTTGACTGTATCTATGGGTTGACTGTCTATCTATGGGTTGACTGTCTATCTATGGGTTGACTGTATCTATGGGTTGACTGTATCTATGGGTTGACTGTCTGTCTATGGGTTGACTGTATCTATGGGTTGACTGTATCTATGGGTTGACTGTATCTATGGGTTGACTGTATCTATGGGTTGACTGTATATCTATGGGTTGACTGTATCTATGGGTTGACTGTCTGTCTATGGGTTGACTGTCTATCTATGGGTTGACTGTATCTATGGGTTGACTGTATCTATGGGTTGACTGTATCTATGGGTTGACTGTCTGTCTATGGGTTGACTGTCTATCTATGGGTTGACTGTATCTATGGGTTGACTGTATCTATGGGTTGACTGTATCTATGGGTTGACTGTATCTATGGGTTGACTGTCTATATATGGGTTGACTGTATCTATGGGTTGACTGTATATGGGTTGACTGTATCTATGGGTTGACTGTATCTATGGGTTGACTGTCTATCTATGGGTTGACTGTATCTATGGGTTGACTGTATCTATGGGTTGACTGTCTGTCTATGGGTTGACTGTATCTATGGGTTGACTGTATCTATGGGTTGACTGTCTGTCTATGGGTTGACTGTCTATCTATGGGTTGACTGTATCTATGGGTTGACTGTATCTATGGGTTGACTGTCTATCTATGGGTTGACTGTATCTATGGGTTGACTGTCTCTATGGGTTGACTGTCTATCTATGGGTTGACTGTATCTATGGGTTGACTGTCTGTCTATGGGTTGACTGTATCTATGGGTTGACTGTATCTATGGGTTGACTGTATCTATGGGTTGACTGTATCTATGGGTTGACTGTATCTATGGGTTGACTGTATCTATGGGTTGACTGTATCTATGGGTTGACTGTATCTATGGGTTAGGGTTAAGGAGCAAGACACTTCGTGTTTTCCAGTTGCTAACAAAAGAATGATATTAAATGCCATTTTTCCTCACAGTATATCAATGTTTTTCAGAATAGACAGAAGTTTGTCTATATCAGCCAGCGGTTTGGATGGCTGTATTGATCCAGTCCTGGTGTTTAGATGTGAGTGTGTACACTCTAGGTGTACACATCCATACCCGAAGGACACGACTCTTACGCCTTTTAACAGTCAACAGCCGTCACCATCTGCAGGGCTCTCTTCGCGTACGGACTAGTACCGAGTTAACTCCCATTTTGGTTTGCATTGTTAGCGACACCTGAAAACAGATGGCATACAGGGAGGGATTGGAAGAGCCCTGCTATAGAGGGCTACCTCGTTATCTCCCTTACTAAGGCTAAGGACTCCTTAAGAGAGTCATTGTTACCCCCGCCGTTTACCCGCGCTTCATTGAATTTCTTCACTTTGACACTCAGAGCACTGGGCAGAAATCACATCACGTCATCACCCACCTTGGGCCTTCGCAATGTTTTGTTTGAATTAAACTGTCGGATTCCCCTGGTCCGCACCAGTTCAAAGTCAGCTGCTAGGCCCTAGCTGATCTGACTTGCCGACTTCCCTTACCTACGTTGTTCTAACATGCCAGAGGCTGTTCACCTTGGAGACCTGCTGCGGATATGGGTACGGCCCGGCACGAGATTTACACCCTCTCCCCCGGATTTTCAAGGGCCAGCGAGAGCTCACCGGACTCCACCAGAACCGCAACGCTTTCCAGGGCTTGGGCCCCCTCTCTCGGGGCGAACCCATTCCAGGGCTTGGGCCCCCTCTCTCGGGGCGAACCCATTCCAGGGCTTGGGCCCCTCTCTCGGGGCGAACCCATTCCAGGGCTTGGGCCCCTCTCTCGGGGCGAACCCATTCCAGGGCTTGGGCCCCCTCTCTCGGGGCAAACCCATTCCAGGGCTTGGGCCCCTCTCTCGGGGCGAACCCCTTCCAGGGCGCCCTGCCCTTCACAAAGAAAAGAGAACTCTCCCCGGGGCTCCCGCCAGCTTCTCCGGGATCGGTCGCGTTATCGCACTAGACGTCTAGCAGTGCCCGTCTCCGCCAGTCTGTGGACATTCTGAAAGTAGTTTGAGGTCAGTAGGTCACAAATGAGAAAGTTTGAAAAATGTATGTAAAATCTTATGAGTTGAAAATTTACACATTTTAAAGGATGTGCAAAGTGTAGGCCCACTGAGTGTACATTCGGAACCTTGTTTGAGTCCAGTAGGTCACATGACCAATTAGCTATTGAAATTAGAATGTTTGAAAAATATATGTAAAATCATGTGAGATGAAAATGGACAAACCAAAGGATGTGCAATGTGTAGGCCCACTGAGTGGACATTCTGAACCTTGTTTGAAGTCAGTAGGTCACATGACCAAGGAGCTATTGAAATGTAACATTTTGAAAAATTAATGTAAAATCATGTGAGATGAAATTGGACAAACTAAAGGTTGTGCAATATAGAAGGGTAGTCAGTGGACATTCTGGGCCTTGTTTACGTCAAGTAGGTCACATGACCAAGGAGCTATTGAAATTCGAATGTAAAAAAAAGTTTGTACTTTGTTTACGCTCCCTAACTAATTAAACTAGGAATACAAAATGCTGCTCACTTTTCCACGTGTTTATTAGCTTTGGAAAGCAAATGAATGCTTTCCAATAAGACCTGTGCAATGTTGTGCGCAATTTTTCCAACATCATGACACTGATTTGGAGTCTGTGGCTCAAGTGGTTTGAAAGCGCTAATATCCGTTGAATATCCAACTTGAAACTGTCTTTACCTCGGTCGTGTTGTGACTGTGGAATTTGAATAGCGCCTCACAATCACACATAACATAGACGGCACTGCTATTAACTGCTCTTAACACTTCACCAATCTTTCCCAAATATTACTTTTCTGGCTCTCCCTTCACTTTTTCAACTCTCATTTCGCAACTTTTGTCTTATTGAATTAAACTCCGACAATGTCACTTTTGCCTCCGTGGATTGACATGAACTTGTTCTGCCTGTTCCCATAAACATTATTCGGTGATTGGCGTGTAGGATATTGGCGCACGTAAAGTTAAGCCCTACGGTTACGTTTAGGTTTATGTACTACTGCAAGAATAACTATAGATATAAACTACACAATTATACATGTATGAATATTTTAAATATTGTTTTCGCTTTATTCAAATCGCCCTTATTTAATGACCCTAAACCCGTCTGCCCCCTGGATATAACCGCGGGGACTGCGGGTTATGAGTTAACACGCGCATCACTAGGACACGTGCAAGGTGACACAAGTATATGTATTTTATTAGTTGATGTGGAGTGAACATTCTGGTACAAACAGTGGTAGCCCACATCTCCCAACTGGGTGCCACACATTGACCGTGGACGAGGTGAGTTTCCCCCTTACTATGTAAAGCGCTTTGAGTACATCCGTAAGCTGAAAGGCGCTGTTTATAAATCCAATCCATTATTTGTGATTGTTGTGGTTATTACTTTAAATTAAAAACAACATTATTCCCAAATACATGTGGTGGGTCTCTCAATCTGTTTTTATACCTAATTTTGAATGAGAAAAGGTGCAATTTATTGTTTATGAATTATCCTGACCTGTATGTAGCAGCATGATGTCGTGGCGGTGGTCCGCAGCATTGTAGTAAGGATAAGGAACGTGCTCCTCCACATCTCTGACATGTCTGTAAGCCTTCTCGGTTTCATTTACGAGGTGGACACCCAGATTGACCGTCTTTATTCTAAAGACAATATCCAGAATCCGATTCGTTAGACAATACATTCCTTAGAAAAATGTACATGGAGACGTGTTGGATACACTAGCTGCTCTGAATATACAGTACAGGATCACAGTACAGGATCACAGTACAGGATTCAGCACAATAACGTTTGACTTGATTCATTTCAGCTTTGCATAATTCTTTTATTTTTTATTAATACATTTTCTCAGCAATTGAACAAAAACAATATTGCAAAAGATGCACAAAAAACATTTAGTATTGTGACAACCTACAAATGTGAGAACAAACCCTCTTTTACTTGACAGTGGGCCTCATCGTTGATGAGGATCAACGAATCATGGGATGAGGATCCCTCCACAGACTAGATCACCCTCCACAGACTAGATCACCTTTGCCGTTCTCCAATAGGGCCAGAGTGAGGCACCACCTCCACTCCACCAATGATCTTTGCACAATCACCTTGGAGGACATATGAAAGTATACATTGACGTGGATCAGTGAAGACAGGGAACATGGTACATACATACTGCCAGACAATGAACATATACAGACACTGAGCACCAAGACAACGGAGAAGATCAGATATGATGGCGTGCATGTACCCCACACATACACAGGCACACAGAGACTCTTACCTGTGTGCAGATACAACGGGATAATAGTGACGACCCAGAGACAGACGACTATGATGTGTGTCATGGTCGTGTCCTTCAGACTCAAACTCAGTGCCTCTTTGCTTGACATCATGGGAAAATCAAAAGAAATCAGCCAAGACCTCAGGAAAAAAAATTTAAGACCTCCACAAGTCTGGTTCATCCCTGGGAGCAATTTCCAAACACCTGAAGGTACCATGTTCAGCTGTACAAACAATAGTACGCAAGTATAAACACCATGGGACCACGCAGCCGTCCTACCACTCAGGAAGGAGACGCATTCTGTCTCCTAGAGATGAACGTACTTTGGTGTAAAAAGTGCAATTCAATCCCAGAACAACATCGAAGGACCTTGTGAAGATGCTGGAGGAAACAGGTGCAAAAGTATCTATATCCACAGTAAAATGAGTCCTGTATCAACATAACCTGAAAGGCCTCTCAGCAAGGAAGAAGCCACTGCTCCAAAACCACTGTAAACACAGGCATTAACAAACCGATACCAACACACACACACACACTCCTGGAAATACATAATCTGACAAAGATCCAGGTCAAGGTTTAACGTGTAAAGGGTAAAGGTTAAACCTTATCTATTCTATCGACCACCATAACACAATGGATAAGCACTCTGTTCAAAGTTATTTTGTGGTATTCACTCACTCACTCACTCACTCACTCACACACCTCACTCACTCACACACCTCACTCACTCACTCACTCACTCACTCACAAACTCGCGCGCACACACACACACAGTAGTCAACCTCCAGCGAGGGAACTGCCAGACTCAGCTATGGTATAGACTAGGCATATTCAGCACAGAGAACGGCTGCAGGACAGAATCACACAGAGATACACAGTCCACCTTAAATATACACAGTCAACCTTAAAATATACAGTCCACCTTAAATATACACTGTCAACCTTAAAATATACAGTCAACCCATAGATACAGTCAACCTTACAATATACAGTCAACCCATAGAATTACAGTCAACCCATAGATATACAGTCAACCTTTAAAATATACAGTCAACCCATAGAGACACAGTCAAACCATAGATATACAGTCAACCCATAGATACAGTCAACCTTACAATATACAGTCAACCCATAGATATACAGTCAACCTTTAAAATATACAGTCAACCCATAGATACACAGTCAACAAATAGAGATACAGTCAAACCATAGATATACAGTCAACCCATACATACACAGTCAACCCATAGATACACAGTCAACCCATAGATACACAGTCAACCCATAGATACACAGTCAACCCACAGATACACAGTCAACCCACAGATACACAGTCAACCCACAGATACACAGTCAACCTACAGATACACAGTCAACCCATAGACACACAGCCAACCCATAGACACACAGTCAACCCATAGACACACAGTCAACCCATAGACACACAGTCAACCCATAGACACACAGTCAACCAATAGATACACACAGTCAACCCATAGATACACAGTCAACCTACAGATACACAGTCAACCCACAGATTTACAGTCAACCCATAGACACACAGTCAACCCATATACACACAGTCAACCCATAGATACACAGTCAACCCATAGACACACAGTCAACCCATAGATACACAGTCAACCCATAGACAGACAGTCAACCCATAGATACACAGTCAACCCATAGATACACAGTCAACCCATAGATACACAGTCAACCCATAGACAGACAGTCAACCCATAGATACACAGTCAACCCATAGATACACAGTCAACCCATAGATACACAGTCAACCCATAGATACACAGTCAACCCATAGACACACAGTCAACCCATAGATACACAGTCAACCCATAGACACACAGTCAACCCACAGATACACAGTCAACCCATAGACACACAGTCAACACATAGATACACAGTCAACACATAGACACACAGTCAACACATAGATACACAGTCAACACATAGATAGTAGTAAATAGAAGTGAAACATATCCATTGTTAAATGAGCCTCCATACTCTATCTGCATTCTCTGTGCATCTGTCCTGTTCTCTAGAATCAGATCAAACCCAGTCCATCAACAACAACAACATGTCCTGTTCTCTAGAATCAGATCAAACCCAGTCCATCAACAACATGTCCTGTTCTCTAGAATCAGACCATACCCAGTCCAACAACATGTCCTGTTCTCTAGAATCAGACCATACCCAGTCCATCAACAACATGCCCTGTTCTCTAGAATCAGACCATACCCAGTCCAACAACATGTCCTGTTCTCTAGAATCAGACCATACCCAGTCCATCAACAACATGTCCTGTTCTCTAGAATCAGATCATACCCAGTCCAACAACATGTCCTGTTCTCTAGAATCAGATCAAACCCAGTCCATCAACAACATGTCCTGTTCTCTAGAATCAGACCATACCCAGTCCATCAACAACATGTCCTGTTCTCTAGAATCAGACCATACCCAGTCCAACAACAACATGTCCTGTTCTCTAGAATCAGACCATACCCAGTCCAACAACATGTCCTGTTCTATAGAATCAGACCATACCCAGTCCATCAACAACATGTCCTGTTCTCTAGAATCAGATCATACCCAGTCCAACAACATGTCCTGTTCTCTAGAATCAGATCAAACCCAGTCCATCAACAACATGTCCTGTTCTCTAGAATCAGACCATACCCAGTCCATCAACAACATGTCCTGTTCTCTAGAATCAGACCATACCCAGTCCAACAACAACATGTCCTGTTCTCTAGAATCAGACCATACCCAGTCCAACAACATGTCCTGTTCTATAGAATCAGACCATACCCAGTCCAACAACAACGTGTCCTGTTCTCTAGAATCAGACCATACCCAGTCCAACAACAACATGTCCTGTTCTCTAGAATCAGATCAAACCCAGTCCAACAACATGTCCTGTTCTCTAGAATCAGATCATACCCAGTCCAACAACATGTCCTGTTCTCTAGAATCAGACCATACCCAGTCCAACAACATGTCCTGTTCTCTAGAATCAGACCATACCCAGTCCAACAACAACATGTCCTGTTCTCCAGAATCAGATCATACCCAGTCCATCAACATGTCCTGTTCTCTAGAATCAGACCATACCCAGTCCAACAACAACATGTCCTGTTCTCTAGAATCAGATCAAACCCAGTCCAACAACATGTCCTGTTCTCTAGAATCAGACCATACCCAGTCCAACAACATGTCCTGTTCTCTAGAATCAGACCATACCCAGTCCAACAACATGTCCTGTTCTCTAGAATCAGACCATACCCAGTCCAACAACATGTCCTGTTCTCTAGAATCAGATCATACCCAGTCCAACAACATGTCCTGTTCTCTAGAATCAGATCAAACCCAGTCCATCAACAACATGTCCTGTTCTCTAGAATCAGATCAAACCCAGTCCATCAACAACATGTCCTGTTCTCTAGAATCAGATCATACCCAGTCCATCAACAACATGTCCTGTTCTCTAGAATCAGACCATACCCAGTCCATCAACAACATGTCCTGTTCTCTAGAATCAGACCATACCCAGTCCATCAAGAACATGTCCTGTTCTCTAGAATCAGACCATACCCAGTCCATCAACAACATGTCCTGTTCTCTAGAATCAGACCATACCCAGTCCATCAACAACATGTCCTGTTCTCTAGAATCAGATCAAACCCAGTCCATCAACAACATGTCCTGTTCTCTAGAATCAGACCATACCCAGTCCAACAACAACATGTCCTGTTCTCTAGAATCAGACCATACCCAGTCCATCAACAACAACAACAACATGTCCTGTTCTCTAGAATCAGATCATACCCAGTCCATCAACAACATGTCCTGTTCTCTAGAATCAGACCATACCCAGTCCATCAACAACATGTCCTGTTCTCTAGAATCAGACCATACCCAGTCCAACAACATGTCCTGTTCTCTAGAATCAGACCATACCCAGTCCAACAACATGTCCTGTTCTCTAGAATCAGACCATACCCAGTCCAACAACATGTCCTGTTCTCTAGAATCAGACCATACCCAGTCCAACAACATGTCCTGTTCTCTAGAATCAGATCAAACCCAGTCCATCAACAACATGTCCTGTTCTCTAGAATCAGATCATACCCAGTCCAACAACAACATGTCCTGTTCTCCAGAATCAGATCATACCCAGTCCAACAACATGTCCTGTTCTCTAGAATCAGACCATACCCAGTCCAACAACAACATGTCCTGTTCTCTAGAATCAGATCAAACCCAGTCCATCAAGAACATGTCCTGTTCTCTAGAATCAGACCATACCCAGTCCATCAAGAACATGTCCTGTTCTCTAGAATCAGACCATACCCAGTCCATCAACAACATGTCCTGTTCTCTAGAATCAGACCATACCCAGTCCAACAACATGTCCTATTCTCTAGAATCAGACCATACCCAGTCCAACAACAACATGTCCTGTTCTCTAGAATCAGATCAAACCCAGTCCAACAACAACATGTCCTGTTCTCTAGAATCAGATCAAACCCAGTCCATCAAGAACATGTCCTGTTCTCTAGAATCAGATCATACCCAGTCCAACAACATGTCCTGTTCTCTAGAATCAGATCATACCCAGTCCAACAACAACATGTCCTGTTCTCTAGAATCAGACCATACCCAGTCCAACAACATGTCCTATTCTCTAGAATCAGACCATACCCAGTCCAACAACAACATGTCCTGTTCTCTAGAATCAGATCAAACCCAGTCCAACAACAACATGTCCTGTTCTCCAGAATCAGATCATACCCAGTCCAACAACATGTCCTGTTCTCTAGAATCAGATCATACCCAGTCCAACAACAACATGTCCTGTTCTCTAGAATCAGACCATACCCAGTCCAACAACAACATGTCCTGTTCTCTAGAATCAGACCATACCCAGTCCAACAACATGTCCTGTTCTCTAGAATCAGACCATACCCAGTCCATCAACAACATGTCCTGTTCTCTAGAATCAGACCATACCCAGTCCATCAACAACATGTCCTGTTCTCTAGAATCAGACCATACCCAGTCCAACAACAACATGTCCTGTTCTCTAGAATCAGACCATACCCAGTCCAACAACATGTCCTGTTCTCTAGAATCAGACCATACCCAGTCCAACAACAACGTGTCCTGTTCTCTAGAATCAGACCATACCCAGTCCAACAACAACGTGTCCTGTTCTCTAGAATCAGACCATACCCAGTCCAACAACAACATGTCCTGTTCTCCAGAATCAGATTGAGACTTACAGTCCAACAACAACATGTCCTGTTCTCCAGAATCAGATTGACACTTACAGTCCAACAACAACAATATGTCCTGTTCTCTAGAATCAGACCATACCCAGTCCAACAACAACAACACGTCCACCAACACAAACAATTATTGAGACTTACAGTCCAACGAGTGCATATATTAGCAGGAGGACACTTTTAGAACTTTTAATGCCAATCAAGAGTTTTGGTGTGTTGTGTTGTGATGTGTGTGTGTGTGTGTGTGTGTACGGACAGACCTGTTTAGGCACATTTCTCCTGTAGGTGGTTAATCTTATGACAGGTGTCATATTACCTGTGTGACAGTCCGGCCTCCACCACTGTGTCTGACGGAGAAAGGTCACACCATCAGCTTGCATCATGGGTGTTTGTATACCTTAACAGTCTTTTAGGTGTACAATAAGACCATAGTTTTGGCCGTTTTGCACCTGACCAATAGTGTGTGAATTTGAAGGTGTGTAAACTTATTTGTCTTAGTAGTATTTACATTGCAACGCAATTTCCCCTATTGAATATTACAGTATTTATTGATTAATTCACTCAAACCTTGAAGACGTGACTCTGTGCTCTCTTCTTGCGGTGAATGCAGACAGTCTCTGGCAGATCGTGGAATTCCAGGCAGGGAGAATGGCGCCATCTGGTGGCTACGGGGATATTGGCTAAAGTCTGCTCTGCGCTCAGCCGCCTGCTCACCATCCGATTTAAAAGCGCTTGTGAGATGATTAAGATGCCTCAATTCTTGTTTAAAGAAAAACTGAAAAAAACGACGTACTTAACATTAGAATAATGTCTGATAAAAGGGTTACTTATTAACTGAAAGCCATTGGATAAATTGTCGGCCTATTTTTTACATAATTTTCACTTTAAAAAATAAAGTAGGTTAGACTAAAGTAAACATTTCCAGATTTCAAGATTAGCCTGCTTGACTCTCCATGTTCTTTTTTTAAATGTTATTTTTAATAATGATTACAGGTCTTAAAAAACGAATCATATGACTGACTGTAAAATCTCAAATAAAATTAGATGATGATATTAAAGTGCTGCTAAATCGCCCAAAAAACACGGAATTCCCTTACAGAAATATGATCCCTAAAACGGAAGAGACCTCCTCCCAAACCGTTACATCCTCAATCGTGAAATCCACTAGATTCAACCCCCGTTCCCAAACTCCTTCCCCCGCCCCAAACCTTCCTTATTCCCCCTCCAAGATGGAGGCGCTGGAGGTTTTGGGGGGCTACCCGACCAAGCCCTTAAACCCGAGAGCCCGAATGGTCAGGGTTCTACTGAGTATGACGGTGTGCATGGGATGTTTATTAATGCTACATAGTTTTCTCAAAATCTCCAAGTCCAGGAAGCCGCAAGATTTCTATTCTTTTGAGGTGAAGGACGCCAAAGGGAGAAGCGTTTCTTTGGAGAGATACCGAGGCAAAGTAAGTCCGCATCAGCAAAACTCAACGAGTAGACTAACCCTGTCTACTGCAAAAGTCAGTGAGTTTATCTAAAAGGTTGATAACTTGTTTCTGAGATGTAGCATGTTTACAATTCCCCCACATATATATATTTTCCCCCCTGGCACAGGCGTCTCTGGTTGTCAACGTGGCGAGCCACAGCGAACACACTGAGATGAACTATCGCTCTCTGCAGGAGCTGCACCGGGAATTGGGTACGTCCCATTTCAACGTCCTGGCTTTTCCCTGCGGCCAGTTCGGGGAGACCGAGATGGGGGCCAGCCGGGACATCGAGGCCTACGCCAAGAACACCTATGGCGTCACCTTCACCATCTTCAGTAAGGTCAAAATCATGGGTTCGGAGGCGGAGCCAGCCTTCAAATTCATAACAGGTAAGCACAGTAGGCTTATTATAAGTCTGATATTTAATAAAGACAGTTTATGCTATTTCTAAGGACAAGAAAAACGAAGGGTAGTTTAACAAAGCCTAGCCATACATGCCTATCTTTAGTCTAACGTTTTTAAAATAGTAAAATATTATATTCAAGATAATATTTTTAATGGGAAATGTGGGTGTGGGAGGAATTGCAGTTATTATGGCACATTGGCACACAACACAACAAAGACGTTGGGCCTAGTAACCATTTGTTTCCATTCACCATACAGATTCTGTGAAGAAGGTTCCGAAGTGGAACTTCTGGAAGTTCCTGGTGAACCCAGAAGGCCAGGTGGTGAGGTTCTGGAAGGCAGAGGAGCCCGTCGACAGCGTTCGTCAGGAGGCCATAACCATGGTGCGTCAGATTATTCTAAAGAAAAGGACAGAGCTCTGACGGGATGGCGAGGAGTGGAATAAGGACACCTCTGATGGTTTCAGAGTTAGAATTAAAGGTTATGAGGTATTAATTAAGATACAAAGTCAACTCTGTTAGGTGCTGAGTGGTGACTTTAGGGCTAGTGCCTTGTGCTATGGGAAAGGATTTGCCATTATTTTTCTGAAGATGAAGACTGAAGATGATGACTATTGCAATAAGAGATTAAAGGGTGTGTGTGTTACTCCACTAAGAGGGTGACACTGACATTTCCTGACAACCACCAGGTCCATAGTGAATTCCATGACAACCACCAGGTCCATAGTGAATTCCCTGACAACCACCAGGTCCATAGTGAATTCCCTGACAACCACCAGGTCCATAGTGAATTCCCTGACAACCACCAGGTCCATAGTGAATTCCATGACAACCACCAGGTCCATAGTGAATTCCCTGACAACCACCAGGTCCATAGTGAATTCCATGACAACCACCAGGTCCATAGTGAATTCCCTGACAACCACCAGGTCCATAGTGAATTCCATGACAACCACCAGGTCCATAGTGAATTCCCTGACAACCACCAGGTCCATAGTGAATTCCCTGACAACCACCAGGTCCATAGTGAATTCCCTGACAACCACCAGGTCCATAGTGAATTCCATGACAACCACCAGGTCCATAGTGAATTCCCTGACAACCACCAGGTCCATAGTGAATTCCCTGACAACCACCAGGTCCATAGTGAATTCCCTGACAACCACCAGGTCCATAGTGAATTCCCTGACAACCACCAGGTCCATAGTGAATTCCCTGACAACCACCAGGTCCATAGTGAATTCCATGACAACCACCAGGTCCATAGTGAATTCCCTGATAACCACCAGGTCCATAGTGAATTCCCTGACAACCACCAGGTCCATAGTGAATTCCATGACAACCACCAGGTCCATAGTGAATTCCCTGACAACCACCAGGTCCATAGTGAATTCCCTGACAACCACCAGGTCCATAGTGAATTCCCTGACAACCACCAGGTCCATAGTGAATTCCATGACAACCACCAGGTCCATAGTGAATTCCCTGACAACCACCAGGTCCATAGTGAATTCCCTGACAACCACCAGGTCCATAGTGAATTCCCTGACAACCACCAGGTCCATAGTGAATTCCCTGACAACCACCAGGTCCATAGTGAATTCCCTGACAACCACCAGGTCCATAGTGAATTCCCTGACAACCACCAGGTCCATAGTGAATTCCCTGACAACCACCAGGTCCATAGTGAATTCCATGACAACCACCAGGTCCATAGTGAATTCCATGACAACCACCAGGTCCATAGTGAATTCCCTGATAACCACCAGGTCCATAGTGAATTCCCTGACAACCACCAGGTCCATAGTGAATTCCATGACAACCACCAGGTCCATAGTGAATTCCCTGATAACCACCAGGTCCATAGTGAATTCCCTGACAACCACCAGGTCCATAGTGAATTCCATGACAACCACCAGGTCCATAGTGAATTCCCTGACAACCACCATGGCTTGTTAAACCAGTATGTATAATCACCTCAAAGAACCACTATTATGTGTAACATAGATATGTCTGATTTAAAGCAGGTTGTTACTTGTTTTGTAATTTTCAGATTAAAAGACTGTTCTTTAAACATGTCAATCCCTGTTTACAGTAATGTAGAACAATCATTCTGTCCTTAAAACATGTTAATCCAAGTTTACAGTAATGTAGAACAATCATTCTGTTCTTTAAACATGTCAATCCCTGTTTACAGTAATGTAGAACAATCATTCTGTCCTTAAAACATGTTAATCCACGTTTACAGTAATGTAGAACAATCATTCTGTCCTTAAAACATGTTAATCCACGTTTACAGTAATGTAGAACAATCATTCTGTCCTTAAAACACGTTAATCCATGTTTACAGTAATGTAGAAAAATAATGTAATGTATAACATCTCTACCAGTATTGGATTTATAGATAAATGTTTACAAAGGTTGGATTTCAAATATTCAGATGACACTTGAATTAATTGATTTATAGAAGGAATAGACTCTCAAACGTTTATTCAATGTAGATGTATTTTTATATCTTATTCCATCGTGGTCAGGTAGTCAGTCACGTGTGGGGACATGGAAGTATGTAACAGCTGAAGTGAGAAGAGTCAGCTAACACAGCACTGCCTCAGCGTGACACACGATGGAAACAAAGCCGAGTCCACACCGACCATCTGAGAAAAGTCAAGGAGAAAAATAATAACAAAATCGGACAACCTCTGTGGTTCCAAGATTTTTTTAAATCTGAATTCAACTGACAATATTTGAACCAGTTGAGATGAGTCTAGATTTTTCTCAGATGGTCTGTGTGGACACTTGGTAGCAGTACTTTATTTATCCTAATGAGGGAAATTGATGAGTGTAAAGTTTCATTTCAACCCAGTGCCGGTTTACATGGACAGCTAGAGGGCAGCAGCAGGTAAACTGATAAAACAGACCAATCAGCTAACGAGACACTGCCTCCCAGCCGCCCAATCAGAACAGAGAAGAGGGAAGGGGCAGCCTAGCGTAGCAGGTGCATGAGCAGCGTTTCCTTCTTTCAGATCTGCTCTAACACCTAATTCAGATCTGCTCTAACACCTAATTCAGCTCTGCTCTAACACCCAATTTAGATCTGCTCTAACACCTAATTCAGCTCTGCTCTAACACCTAATTCAGCGCTGCTCTAACACCTAATTCAGCTCTGCTCTAACACCTAATTCAGCGCTGCTCTAACACCTAATTCAGCTCTGCTCTAACACCCAATTCAGATCTGCTCTAACACCTAATTCAGCCCTGATCTAACATCTAATTCAGATCTGTTCTAACACCTAATTCAGATCTGCTCTGACACCTAATTCAGATCTGCTCTGACACCTAATTCAGCCCTGATCTAACACCTAATTCAGATCTGCTCTAACACCTAATTCAGATCTGCTCTAACACCTAATTCAGCCCTGATCTAACACCTAATTCAGATCTGTTCTAACACCTAATTCAGATCTGCTCTGACACCTAATTCAGATCTGCTCTGACACCTAATTCAGCCCTGATCTAACACCTAATTCAGATCTGTTCTAACACCTAATTCAGATCTGCTCTGACACCTAATTCAGATCTGCTCTGACACCTAATTCAGCCCTGATCTAACACCTAATTCAGCCCTGCTCTAACACCTAATTCAGCCCTGCTCTAACACCTAATTCGGCTCTGCTCTACCACCTAATTCGGCTCTGCTCTAACACCTAATTCAGCTCTGCTCTAACACCTAATTCAGCTCTGCTCTAACACCTAATTCAGCTCTGCTCTAACACCTAATTCAGCTCTGCTCTAACACCTAATTCAGATCTTCTCTAACACCTAATTCAGCCCTGCTCTAACACCTAATTCAGATCTGCTCTGACACCTAATTCAGATCTGCTCTGACACCTAATTCAGATAATCCAAGGATGGCAAATCCAGTCCTCAGTTGATTAAACTTAACTGAACATCATGATTAGTTGATTATTAACGGGGCAAAAGTGTGACACCAATCAGGCCCCCGAGGACTGGAGTTGCCCATCCCTGAGCTAATCAATGTCACAAGGAACAGCTGAGTAATAGGATCAGGTGTGGTAGTGCAGGGATGGAGAAAACCCCTGCATGCAGAGTTCACACCCAGGTGGAGGCGGAGTTTCAGGTGAGAGTTTAGAGGGCAGCTGTAGCGTGAGCTGACGAATCAGATAACAGTCAGTTAACATTACACTGCCTACTAACCAATCACATGTTACATTACACTGCCTACCAACCAATCACATGTTACATTACACTGTCTACTAACCAATCACATGCTACATTACACTGCCTACCAACCAATCACATGTTACATTACACTGCCTACTAACCAATCACATGCTACATTACACTGCCTACTAACCAATCACATGTTACATTACACTGTCTACTAACCAATCACATGCTACATTACACTGCCTACTAACCAATCACATGCTACATTACACTGTCTACTAACCAATCACATGCTACATTACACTGCCTACTAACCAATCACATGCTACATTACACTGCCTACTAACCAATCACATGTTACATTACACTGTCTACTAACCAATCACATGCTACATTACACTGCCTACTAACCAATCACATGCTACATTACACTGCCTACTAACCAATCACATGTTACATTACACTGCCTACTAACCCTCCTCTCCCCTGTAACTATTCCCCAGGTCGTTGCTGTAAACGGGAATGTGTACAATGTTGACAACACCTCCTTACCCTCTGGCTGGAGCAATGTCTCCTCTTCGTCCTGAAATCCCCCAGCAATCTCCTCGTGATGTTATCCTGCCAGTCAGAAAGACTTTAGTTTACATGACTTTATTGCTGACGGTATTAGACAACAACACACTACAACAGCAGCAGGTGAATTCGACGACGGGTATTAGACCACAACAACACACAACTGTCCTCGGTATTAACTTTAAGTCCATATAACTGAAATAATTCAGGTGAAAACTTTACTGTCTGGTAGTAGTAACTTGTTACCCTTCAACTCACTGTGGCTGAATGTGCACCTGTGCCTGTTCTCTGTGCCTCGTACAAATACGCGCAGGGGCGGTTGATGGAGCGGGAAGCCTGTTCCCCGGCTGGCCATTGGTGGATAGAAACGTGTTTCTCAGTCACTAGCAGTAGACGCGTCCTGGTTGCCCTGGAGACTGACAAGAACTAACACAGTGACCTGGTTTCCCTGGAGAACGACATGAACTGCTACAGTGACCTAAAGAAGCAACAGAGCCAAACGCAGCAAAGGGTGTGTTCATAAATTCAATCTGGAGCGCCAGAGTGCGCTCAGAGTGCGCTCTGGGCGTTCGGTAAATTCAGAGCGTTCAGAGACGCACACTGACGTGTTCTGACCTCACAACAGCAGTCAAGCACCCAAGTTAACTGGCTAATGTTGGCTAGCTATTTCCAGACACAAATAAGAGAACACCTATTTATTTTTAATAAGATAACACCTCATACTGACAATTTTACGCCCGCCAGGCTGTTTTTAGGCTGTTTTCAGGCTGTTTTCATGTTATCTAGAGCGTTGGTGACTGTAACTGTCCCGCTGGCAACAATTTAAATACGCCTTTTTTTTTGTGCCAACGTTTACTTACACCGGCCATATTTAACTGGTGTTGAGCGTCCGTAAATTCATCAGTTATTATCAGTTATTATCTGTTACACTCAGACGAGAGTGCTCTGAAATCGGAGTATATAGCCAGAGCGAATTTACGAACGCACCCAAAGTTTTAATGGTCTTGGCGCGGTTATAGTTTTTTTCTCCATCTCTTCATTTAAAGACTCAATCATGGACACTCTTACTGACAGTTGTGACTGCTTTGCGTGATGTATTGTTGTTAGCATGTTGC
The DNA here is from genome assembly GCF_057628025.1 of Oncorhynchus mykiss. Taxonomy (NCBI): domain Eukaryota; kingdom Metazoa; phylum Chordata; class Actinopteri; order Salmoniformes; family Salmonidae; genus Oncorhynchus; species Oncorhynchus mykiss. The sequence continues at coordinate 81,886,224 of NC_143032.1, read as the reverse complement.
TACCATGTTGTTGTCATGTTGTGTTGCTACCATGTTGTTGTCATGTTGTGTTGCTACCATGTTGTTGTCATGTTGTGTTGCTACCATGTTGTTGTCATGTGTTGCTACCATGTTGTTGTCATGTGTTGCTACCATGTTGTTGTCATGTTGTGTTGCTGCCATGTTGTTGTCATGTTGTGTTGCTACCATGCTGTGTTGTCATGTTGTGTTGCAAGAACACTAAGGTAACCTGCCTAAATGACTACCGACCCGTAGCATTCATGTCTTTAGCCATGAAGTGCTTTGAAAGGCTGGTCATGGCTCACATCAACACCATTATCCCAGAAACCCTAGACCCACTCCAATTTGCATACCGCCCCAACAGATTCACAAATGATGCAATCTCTATTGCACTCCACACTGCCCTTTCACACCTGGACAAAGGGAACACTTATGTGAGAATGCTATTCATTGACTACAGCTCAGCGTTCAACACCATAGTGACCTCAAAGCTCATCACTAAGCTAAGGACCCTGGGACTAAACACCTCCCTATGCAACTGGATCCTGGACTTCCTGATGGGCCGCCCCCAGGTGGTAAGGGTAGGTAACAACACATCACCAACAAACTATCATGGTCCAAGCACACTAAGACAGTAGTGAAGAGGGCACGACAAAACCTATTCCCCCTCAGGAGACTGAAAATATTTGGCATGGGTCCTCAGATCCTCAAAATGTTTCTACAGCTGCACCATCGAGAGCATGACTGGTTGCATCGCCGCCTGGTAGGGCAACTGCTCGGCCTCCGACCGCAAGCCACTACAGAGGGTAGTGTGTACGGCCCAGGACATCACTGGGGCCAAGCTTCCTGCCATCCAGGACCTCTATACCAGGCGGTGTCAGAGGAAGGCCCTGAAAATTGTCTAAGACTCCAGCCACCCTAGTCATAGACTGTTCTCTCTGCTACCGCATGGCAAGCGGTACCGGAGCACCGACTCTAGGTCCAAGAGGCTTCTAAACAGATTCTACTCCCCAAGCCATAAGACTCCTGAACATCTAGTCAAATGGCTTCCCAGACTATTGGGCTTCCCAGACTATTTGTACTGCCCCCCTCCCTTTTACACCGCTGCTACTCTCAGTTATTATCTATGCATAGTCAGTTTACCTCTACCTACATGTGCATATTACCTCAATTACCTAGACTAACCAGTACCCCCCCCTGTAAAAAGCCCCGCTACTGTTATTTTACTGCCGCTCTTTAATTATTTGTTACTTTTCTTTCTTATTGTTTACTTACCTATTTATTTATTTATTAAAAATGCATTGTTGGTTAAAGGCTTGTAAGTAAGCATTTCACTGTAAAGTCTACTACAGCTGAGCATGTGACTAATAACATTTCACTGTAAGGTCTACTACACCTGAGCATGTGACAAATAGCATTTCACTGTAAGGTCTACTACACCTAAGCATGTGACAAATAACATTTCACTGTAAGGTCTACTACACCTAAGCATGTGACAAATAACATTTAATTTGATCAGCAGGGGATACTTAGAGACAATTGAAAATGCTCTGCAATAATAATTCGATTTTGCACATTTAATTGATTTTGTATTTTTCGATTTTGTATGTTTTATTGTAGCCCAAAAATAATCTCACTCTGCACCAAGTGAACCTGAATTACCTGATGCCAAAATATATTATTTCAGCTTTTCAACTTCGACTAGTAAAAAGGAAAATCGAATGGTTTGGGATAGAAAACAAAATAGACTATGTATTCGTATTATTACTAAGCAATAACATGTTGACCAATCAATTATGCATGTTATTATGAGGTTATTATTATTATTAATATGCTATTACAATTAGTCTATCATTGTCTAGACCTACTAGACTAGAGGCTACCATTTTTGTTCTTGCCATCTTTGTTGTAAAATTACACGACGATAAAGTGGTCCTGATTGGCTATCAGAATGAGATCAACCCAGAAAGCCCTCCGTTGCTCGCGGGCAATTCCTTATGAATCAACCTGACTGAACCGCGGAAGAGAGGGATTTGATTATAGAACCGCATCCCACTCCCATTCGCCTCTCTTCCTCACACCCTGACCCTCAGCCTCAGTCTTTCCTTGATGTTACAGGTGCGCTCAATGACAGGAGAGACAACAGATGCTTCCCCCTTAATGTCATTACAGAGAGAGAATGGATGTTTTCAGCAGGCATGTATTTAATCTAAATGTATGTTTTATTATTATCATCATCATCATCATCATCACTTTTGTCTTTATCATCGTCACCGCTATCGTCATCATCCTTCTTCTTCTCCTCCTCCTCCTCCTCCTCAGCGGTGGAATCAGTTACTGATTACATTTATAGGCCTATTTAGTCTACCATTCATTTCACCCGCTGAAATACTTCCTAATTCAGTTGCCTTGGAGACGCATTTTCTTTCCCGCATTCTCTCCCGCAGTTCGGTACTAACCGACGGACCCTTCAGCGGCACTTGTGCTGAACTGCCCGCTGTTCATTGTTCTGAGTGTTCATCATCAGTGAGAAAATTATTCGTTTTCTAGAAGAATAGCCCAAGCCACTCTTTGGCCATACAAGCTGACTCGAAAGTAGTTAATCAAAGGAGGAAGCCCATTATTTCTGACAGCAAGCGTCTTGTTTTATTTACTAACGGCATCAAGGATACCAACTCTGAACATTTCAATTTATATTAAAAAGAAACGTGATATGCTTACTTAAGCGAAAGTTACTTACTTGTTGCAAAATCATCTCTATCCATATCCAATCATATTCTCATCATGTCAATCGTATAATATCCTATCATATCAGGGCTCCAAAGCACTGCATCTCAGTGCTAGAGGCGTCACTACAGACACCCTGGTTTGATTCCAGGCTGTATCACAACCGGCCGTGATTGGGAGTCTCATAGGGCGGCACACAAATGGCCCAGCGTCGTCCAGGTTTGGCATGTGTAGGCCGTCATTGTAAATAAGAATTTGTTCTTAACTGACTTACCTAGTTAAATAAAGGTGGAATAAAGGTGAAATATGTCAATGTTTTATTTTTTATATCATATCCCCATTATGTCAATCAAGAGAGTCGTCACTGTCTGGCCAAGTTGCAAAGTAGGAAGCCCCTCCTAGTTCTCTTCTTAAAATCGGATTTGAAACCTTACCTTAAATTATACCTAACCGTAACCACACTGCTAACCTTATGCCTAACCTTAAACTAAGATCAAAAAGCAACATTTTGTTTTCATACATTTTAACGATATAGACAGTTTTGGCTTTGCGGCTTGGTCATCTAGTGGGGTCCTTTCAAGGTGAGTGATGGGTTTTTGGTCAGTTGGGGTCAGCATAGATCCAGAGACTTCATACCCAAGCTCTTATTGCTCAGGGGGGGGGGGGGTCCTGTGTGTGTGGGGGAGTTTTATTGCTCAGTGGGGAGTAGATAGAAAGTTGCCTACTGTGCCTGTGTGGAAAAAGCTACATTCTGTGCCCTGTCTTCCTCAATTTCATCCTTGTTGTGTGTGTTTTTGAATGACACGTCGTGGTGACATCACAGGGGTCAGGGGTCAGGGGCCAGGTGAGGAAACCCCCTCTGAATGACAGGAGGTCACCACAAACACACACCTTTCCCCCCTTCGGCACATGTCAACATTCCTATAATCAAATCAAACCCACCAAACACCAAAGGCCTATCCAGTGGTTATGTGTGTGTGTGTGTGTGTGTGTGTGTGTGTGTGTGTGTGTGTGTGAGTTTGAGTTTATTTTTACAGGGACTGCACACTAATCAACGTTTCAGTAAAAGTGCCTGTTGTAGCCAACCGACTCATTTTCAACCGCATTCCCTGGGCAGGTTATTAAAAACAATTACAATACAGACAATCAATGAGCAGTGAGCACACGCAGAGCAACATAGGACAGGCAAGACGTAGCATACAGACAGAGCAACATAGGACAAGCAAGACGTAGCATAACGACAGAGCAACATAGGACAAGCAAGACGTAGCATAACGACAGAGCAACATAGGACAAGCAAGACGTAGCATACAGACAGAGCAACATAGGACAAGCAAGACGTAGCATAACGACAGAGCAACATAGGACAAGCAAGACGTAGCATACAGACAGAGCAACATAGAACAAGCAAGACGTAGCATACAGACAGAGCAACATAGGACAAGCAAGACGTAGCATACAGACAGAGCAACATAGGACAAAAAGCAGCAAGTGTGTGTGCGTGTTTGAAAGCTCTGACTTTTGTGGTATTGGGAAAGTGTTGCAAATGTTGTGGTCAGTGTTCTGATATGCTGAACGAATGTTTCAGTCAAATAAAGTAAAGTTTATGATGCAGGTAGAAGAATTGGCCTGGTGGTTGCCGGAATAAATGTTGTGGATCTTAATGTTTTTCCTCATAATCCTGGACTATCGGACCACCATTTTATTACGTTTGCAATCGCAACAAATAATCTGCTCAGACCCCAACCAAGGAGTATCAAAAGTCGTGCTATAAATTCTCAGACAACACAAAGATTCCTTGATGCCCTTCCAGACTCCCTCTGTCTACCCAAGAACGTCAGGGGACAAAAATCAGTTAACCACCTAACTGAGGAACTCAATTTAAACTTGCGCAATACCCTAGATGCAGTTGCACCCCTAAAAACTAAAAACATTTGTCATAAGAAACTAGCTCCCTGGTATACACAAAATACCCAAGCTCTGAAGCACGCTCCCCCCTGGGATTCTCTGCCTCTAACCCTATTACAGGGGCTGAGTCACTGGCTTACTGGTGCTCTTTCATACCGTCCCTAGGAGGGGTGCGTCACTTGAGTGGGTTAAGTCACTGACGTGATCTTCCTGTCTGGGTTGGCGACCCCCCTTGGGTTGTGCCGTGGCGGAGATCTTTGTGGGCTATACTCGTCCTTGTCTCAGGATGGTAAGTTGGTGGTTGAAGATATCCCTCAAGTGGTGTGAGGGCTGTGCTTTGGCAAAGTGGGTGGGGTTATATCCTTCCTGTTTGGCCCTGTCCGGGGGTATCTTCGGATGGGTCTCCTGACCCCTCCTGTCTCGGCCTCCAGTATTTATGCTGCAGTAGTTTATGTGTCGGGACTTGCTACCTGTTCACCGGACTTGCTACCTGTCCCAGATCTGCTGTTTTCAACTCTCTCGAGACAGCAGGAGCGGTAGAGATACTCTTAATGATCGGCTATGAAAAGCCAACTGACATTTATGCACCCTCGACAACAACTATTATTATTCGACCATGCTGATCATTTATGAACATTTGAACATCTTGGCCATGTTCTGTTATAATCTCCACCCGGCACAGCCTGAAGAGGACTGGCCACCCCTCATAGCCTGGTTCCTCTCTAGGTTTCTTCCTAGATTTTAGCCTTTCTAGGGAGTTTTTCCCTAGCCACCGTGCTTCTACACCTGCATTGCTAGCGGTTTGGGGTTTTAGGCTGGGTTTCTGTACAGCACTTTGAGATATCAGCTGATGTACGAAGGGCAATATAAATACATTTGATTTGATTTGATTTGAAGTGTCGAATGGCACGCAGGAAGGACATCATTGATAAATGTTGTGATGTTTGATGATTCAGGAAGTAGACACACATAAAGATGTCAATGGCCAGGTTGTTAGGCTGAGGAGAATGGTTAAAATAAAAAATACAATAAAATAAATGATTTTACCTTTATTTAACTACACAAGTCAGTTAAGAACAAATTCAAGAACAAAGGACAGCATACCGGGGAAAAGTGGGTTAACTGCCTCGTTCAGGGGCAGAACGACAGATTTTAACCTTGTCAGCTCAGGGATTCCATCCAGCAACCTTTCAGTTACTGTCCCAACACTCTAACTAGACTATCTGCCACTCCTATGGTGTCAAGACCCACTACCAGGGGAGTTTCCCAGATGGGGATTGGTCTTCCATTGACTGGGGGGAGTCATTAACAGATGGTGATTGGTCTTCCATTGACTGGGGGGAGTCATTAACAGATGGTGATTGGTCTTCCATTGACTGGGGGAGTCATTAACAGATGGTGATTGGTCTTCCATTGACTGGGGGAGTGATTAACAGATGGTGATTGGTCTTCCATTGACTGGAGGAGTGATTAACAGATGGTGATTGGTCTTCCATTGACTGTGGGGAGTCATTAACATATGGTGATTGGTCTTCCATTGACTGGGGGAGTCATTAACGTCTTATGGCTACAGGGGCACTATTGAGTAGCTTGGATGAAAGGTGCCCAGAGTAAACGGCTTGCTCCTCGGTCTCAGTTGCTAATATATGCATATTGTTATTAGTAGAAAACACTCTGAAGTTTCTAAAACTGTTTGAATGATGTCTGTGAGTATAACAGAACTCATATGACAGGCAAAAACCTGAGAAGAAATCCAAACAGGAAGTGAGAAATCTGAGGTTGGTATATTTTCAACCCATTCCCTATTGAAATCCCCTTGGGATATGAATAAAGATTCACTTCCTAGGGCTTCCACAAGACGTCAAACGTCTATAGAATGAATGAGGCTTCTACTGTGTTGCGGGACTGAGTAAGAGGGGAATGAATCAGACTACAGGCAGCGAGACAGTTCCAGGTCACGCGCAAAGCACATGATATCTTCCTGCGTTCCGTTCCTCCTCAAGACACAAAGGAATTCTCCGGTTGGAACTTTATTGAAGATTTATGATAAAAACATCCCAGGCCATCCTCCAAAAGTCTTGCCACACTGTGCGTGCAGATGCACTCGCAACTGCCTGCTGCCATTCCTGAGCAAGCTCTGTACTGGTGGTGCCCTGATCCCGCAGCTGAATCAACTTTAGGAGAGGTCCTGGTGCTTGCTGGACTTTCTTGGGCACCCTGAAGCCTTCTTCAAAACAATTTAACTGCTTTCCTTGAAGTTCTTGATGATCCGATAAATGTTTGATTTATATGCAATCTTACTGGCAGCAATATCCTTGCCTGTGATGCCCTTTTTGTGCAAAGCAATGATGATGGCACGTGTTTCCTTGCAGGTAACCATGGTTGACAGAGGAAGAACAATGATTCCACCCTCCTTTTGAAGCTTCCAATCTGTTATTTGAGCTCAATCAGCATGACAGAGTGATCTCCAGCCTTGTCCTTGTCAACACTCACACCTGTGTTAACGAGAGAATAACTGACATGATGTCAGCTGGTCCTTTTGTGGCAGAGCTGAAATGCAGTGGATTTTTTTTTCTTCGGGATTCAGTTCATTTGGAGAATAAACTGGATGAGCTCCATTTGAGACTATCCTACCAACGGGACATTAAAAAACTGTAATATCTTATGTTTCACCGAGTCGTGGCTGAACAACAATAATATACACGGATAATATACAGTTGGCTGGGTTTTCCGTGTGTCAGCAGGACAGAACAGCTATGTCCGGTAAGACGAGGGGTGGTGGTATGCGTCTATTTGTCAATAACAGCTGGTGCGCAATGTCAAATATTAAGGAAGTCTCGTGGCATTGCTCGCCTGAAGTAGAGTACCTCATGACAAGCTGTAGACCACACTATCTACTGTACCAAGAGAGTTTTCATCTATATTTTTCGTAGCTGTCTATTTACCACCATATACCGATGCTGGCACTAAGACCACACTCAATGAGCTGTATGAGGCCATCAGCAAACAAGAAAATGCTCATCCAGAAGTGGCGCTCCTAGTGGCCGGTGACTTTAATGCAGGCAAACTTAAATCCATTTAACCTAATTTCTACCAGGCATGTGCAACCAGTGGAAAAACTGGTTGACTAGTCTAGACCACCTTTACTCCACACACAGAGATGCATACAAAGCTCTCCCTCGCCCTCCCTTTGGCAAATCTGACCATAATTCTATCCGCCTGATTCCTGCTTATAAGCAAAAACTACAGCAGGAAGTACCAGGGACTCGCTCAAAACGGAAGTGGTCAGATGACGCGGATGCTACAATACAGGACTGTTTTGCTAGCACAGACTGGAATATGTTCTGGGATTCATCCAATGGCATTGAGGAGTATACCACCTCAGTCACCGGCTTCATCAATAAGTGCATCGATGACGACGTCCTCCTCACAGAAGCAATGGATTACAGGCAACATCTGCACTGAGCTAAAGGGTAGAGCTGCCGCTTTCAAGGAGGTGGACACTAATCCGGACGCTTATAAGAAATCCTGCTATGCCCTCAGACGAAACAATCAAACAGGTAAAGATTCAATACAGAACTAAGATTAAATCGTAGCACACCGGCTCTGACGCTCGTCGGATGTGCAGGGCTTGCAAACTATGTTTTCATTTGTAATTTTACCTTTTTTTATCCAGGTTTTTCTCATTGAGATAACATCTCTTTTCCAAGAGAGACCTGGTCCAATAGCAGCAGGGGGAACAACGATTCAGACAAAACAACTTACAGTGCCTTGCGAAAGTATTCGGCCCCCTTGAACTTTGCGACATTTTGCCACATTTCAGGCTTCAAACATAAAAATATAAAACTGTTTTTTTTGTGAAGAATCAACAACAAGTGGGACACAATCATGAAGCGGAACGACATTTATTGGATATTTCAAACTTTTTAACAAATAAAAAACTGAAAAATTGGGCATGCAAAATTATTCAGCCCCTTTACTTTCAGTGCAGCAAACTCTCTCCAGAAGTTCAGTGAGGATCTCTGAATGATCCAATGTTGACCTAAATGACTAATGATAATAAATACAATCCACCTGTGTGTAATCAAGTCTCCATATAAATGCACCTGCACTGTGATAGTCTCAGAGGTCCGTTAAAAGCGCAGAGAGCATCATGAAGAACAAGGAACACACCAGGCAGGTCCGAGATACTGTTGTGAAGAAGTTTAAAGCCGGATTTGGATACAAAAAGATTTCCCAAGCTTTAAACATCCCAAGGAGCACTGTGCAAGCGATAATATTGAAATGGAAGGAGTATCAGACCACTGTAAATCTACCAAGACCTGGCCGTCCCTCTAAACTTTCAGCTCATACAAGGAGAAGACTGATCAGAGATGCAGCCAAGAGGCCCATGATCACTCTGGATGAACTGCAGAGATCTACAGCTGAGGTGGGAGACTCTGTCCATAGGACAACAATCAGTCGTATATTGCACAAATCTGGCCTTTAAGGAAGAGTGGCAAGAAGAAAGCCATTTCTTAAAGATATCCATAAAAAGTGTTGTTTAAAGTTTGCCACAAGCCACCTGGGAGACACACCAAACATGTGGAAGAAGGTGCTCTGGTCAGATGAAACCAAAATTGAACTTTTTGGCAACAATGCAAAACAACAATTGCAACAATGCAAAACAGCTCATCACCCTGAACACACCATCCCCACTGTCAAACATGGTGGTGGCAGCATCATGGTTTGGGCCTGCTTTTCTTCAGCAGGGACAGGGAAGATGGTTAAAATTGATGGGAAGATGGATGGAGCCAAATACAGGACCATTCTGGAAGAAAACCTGATGGAGTCTGCAAAAGACCTGAGACTGGGACGGAGATTTGTCTTCCAACAAGACAATGATCCAAAACATAAAGCAAAATCTACAATGGAATGGTTCAAAAATAAACATATCCAGGTGTTAGAATGGCCAAGTCAAAGTCCAGACCTGAATCCAATCGAGAATCTGTGGAAAGAACTGAAAACTGCTGTTCACAAATGCTCTCCATCCAACCTCACTGAGCTCGAGCTGTTTTGCAAGGAGGAATGGGAAAAAAATGTCAGTCTCTCGATGTGCAAAACTGATAGAGACATACCCCAAGCGACTTACAGCTGTAATCGCAGCAAAAGGTGGTGCTACAAAGTATTAACTTAAGGGGGCTGAATAATTTTGCACGCCCAATTTTTCTGTTTTTGATTTGTTAAAAAAGTTTGAAATATCCAATAAATGTTGTTCCACTTCATGACTGTGTCCCACTTGATTCTTCACAAAAAAATACAGTTTTATATCTTTATGTTTGAAGCCTGAAATGTGGCAAAATGTCGTAAAGTTCAAGGGGGCCGAATACTTTCGCAAGGCACACAACATTAAACAAAACTGTAAACACACATACAGTACAACAAAAAAAATTTACATTAAAAACACGAAAGTCTTGACTAAAAACAGCTGGCCTAAAAACAATTCCACTCTTCTATGATATACATCGATCAAATTGTTTAAACTCCACCGACGAAACTAGATCATTACATTTTAAAATGTTCAGGAGAGAATTCCAGGAGCTAAGTAACTAAAACTATTTCTACCATGACCTGTTCTAATTTTTGGTACTGTTAGAAGCAAATGAGAATGGGACCGTAATTTATATTTATTTGCCGACCTGACTACAAAAGAACCAAGATAAAATGGCATTTTACCCAACATGGCCTTATAAATCAGTGTATACCAGTGTTTAAGCCTACGCAAGGTCAATGACAACCAGCCAACAGCGCTGTAGAGATCACAATGATGTGTTAGACGTTTCTGATTTGTAATGAACCTGAGAGCTGCATGATACACTGAATCAAGTGCTCTCGGGGTCGTGGCTGAGGCCTGCATATATATAACATCCCTAAAATCTATAACCTTCAGTAATGTATATCGTACCAGCTCCTTCCTGGCCTCAAAAGAAAAACAAGCCTTATGCCAGTAATAAAAACCTATATTAAGCTTGAGCTTCCTTATCAAGTTCTCTACACGCAAAGTGAGGCTCAGTTTATAACTATTAAGGACTACAAAGGAAAACCATTCTGCGAGCTGCCCAGTGACGCGAGCCTACCAGACGGGCTAAATGCCTTTTATGCTCACTTCGATGACGTATTTTCCCGGGGGTGTCCCCATACTAAAACACCCCGGGGTGTCCCCATGCTAAAACACCCTGGGGTGTCCCCATGCTAAAACACCCGGGGGTGTCCCCATGCTAAAACACCCGCGGGTGTCCCCATGCTAAATCACCCGGGGGTGTACCCATGCTAAAACACCCGGGGGCCCCATGCTAAAACACCCGGGGGTGTACCCATGCTAAAACACCCAGGGTTGTACCCATGCTAAAACTCCCGGGGGTGTCCCCATGCTAAAACACCCGGGGGTGTCCCCATGCTAAAACACCCAGTGTTGTACCCATGCTAAAACACCCTGGGGTGTCCCCATGCTAAAACACCCTGGGGTGTCCCCATGCTAAAACACCCGGGGGTGTCCCCATGCTAAAACACCCAGTGTTGTACCCATGCTAAAACACCCTGGTGTGTCCCCATGCTAAAACACCCGGGGGTGTACCCATGCTAAAACACCCTGGGGTGTCCCCATGCTAAAACACCCTGGGGTGTCCCCCTTAATTATAAAGACCGGGCTATAAATGAAATGCTACAATATAAAAAAAGAGACAGGCATACATAGTGGTAGAGACAGGTAAAAGAGACAAGGCAATACATAGTAGTAGAGACAGGTAAAAGAGACAGGCAATACATAGTAGTAGAGACAGGTAAAAGAGACAGGCATACATAGTAGTAGAGACAGGTAAAAGAGACAGGCATACATAGTAGTAGAGACAGGTAAAAGAGACAAGGCAATACATAGTAGTAGAGACAGGTAAAAGAGACAGGCATACATAGTAGTAGAGACAGGTAAAAGAGACAGGCATACATAGTAGTAGAGACAGGTAAAAGAGACAGGCATACATAGTAGTAGAGACAGGTAAAAGAGACAGGCTATACATAGTAGTAGAGACAGGTAAAAGAGACAGGCATACATAGTAGTAGAGACAGGTAAAAGAGACAGGCAATACATAGTAGTAGAGACAGGTAAAAGAGACAGGCATACATAGTAGTAGAGACAGGTAAAAGAGACAGGCTATACATAGTAGTAGAGACAGGTAAAAGAGACAGGCATACATAGAAGTAGAGACAGGTAAAAGAGACAGGCTATACATAGTGGTAGAGACAGGTAAAAGAGACAAGGCAATACATAGTAGTAGAGACAGGTAAAAGAGACAGGCAATACATAGTAGTAGAGACAGGTAAAAGAGACAAGGCAATACATAGTAGTAGAGACAGGTAAAAGAGACAAGGCAATACATAGTAGTAGAGACAGGTAAAAGAGACAGGCAATACATAGTAGTAGAGACAGGTAAAAGAGACAAGGCAATACATAGTAGTAGAGACAGGTAAAAGAGACAAGGCAATACATAGTAGTAGAGACAGGTAAAAGAGACAGGCAATACATAGTAGTAGAGACAGGTAAAAGAGACAGGCAATACATAGTAGTAGAGACAGGTAAAAGAGACAGGCATACATAGAAGTAGAGACAGGTAAAAGAGACAGGCATACATAGTAGTAGAGACAGGTAAAAGAGACAGGCATACATAGTAGTAGAGACAGGTAAAAGAGACAGGCATACATAGTGGTAGAGACAGGTAAAAGAGACAGGCTATACATAGTAGTAGAGACAGGTAAAAGAGACAAGGCAATACATAGTAGTAGAGACAGGTAAAAGAGACAGGCATACATAGTAGTAGAGACAGGTAAAAGAGACAGGCATACATAGTGGTAGAGACAGGTAAAAGAGACAGGCATACATAGTAGTAGAGACAGGTAAAAGAGACAGGCAATACATAGTAGTAGAGACAGGTAAAAGAGACAGGCAATACATAGTAGTAGAGACAGGTAAATGAGACAGGCAATACATAGTAGTAGAGACAGGTAAAAGAGACAGGCAATACATAGTAGTAGAGACAGGTAAAAGAGACAGGCATACATAGTAGTATAGACAGGTAAAAGAGACAGGCAATACATAGTAGTAGAGACAGGTAAAAGAGACAGGCAATACATAGTAGTAGAGACAGGTAAAAGAGACAGGCTATACATAGTAGTAGAGACAGGTAAAAGAGACAGGCAATACATAGTAGTAGAGAGGTAAAAGAGACAGGCAATACATAGTAGTAGAGACAGGTACAAGAGACAGGCAATACATAGTGGTAGAGACAGGTAAAAGAGACAGGCAATACATAGTAGTAGAGACAGGTAAAAGAGACAGGCAATACATAGTAGTAGAGACAGGTAAAAGAGACAGGCATACATAGTAGTAGAGAGGTAAAAGAGACAGGCATACATAGTGGTAGAGACAGGTAAAAGAGACAAGGCAATACATAGTAGTAGAGACAGGTAAAAGAGACAGGCATACATAGAAGTAGAGACAGGTACAAGAGACAGGCAATACATAGTGGTAGAGACAGGTAAAAGAGACAGGCAATACATAGTAGTAGAGACAGGTAAAAGAGACAGGCAATACATAGTAGTAGAGACAGGTAAAAGAGACAGGCATACATAGTAGTAGAGACAGGTAAAAGAGACAGGCTATACATAGTAGTAGAGACAGGTAAAAGAGACAGGCTATACATAGTAGTAGAGACAGGTAAAAGAGACAGGCTATACATAGTAGTAGAGACAGGTAAAAGAGACAGGCAATACATAGTAGTAGAGACAGGTAAAAGAGACAGGCATACATAGTAGTAGAGACAGGTAAAAGAGACAGGCAATACATAGTAGTAGAGACAGGTAAAAGAGACAGGCATACATAGTAGTAGAGACAGGTAAAAGAGACAGGCTATACATAGTAGTAGAGACAGGTAAAAGAGACAGGCAATACATAGTAGTAGAGACAGGTAAAAGAGACAGGCATACATAGTGGTAGAGACAGGTAAAAGAGACAAGGCAATACATAGTAGTAGAGACAGGTAAAAGAGACAGGCATACATAGAAGTAGAGACAGGTAAAAGAGACAGGCTATACATAGTAGTAGAGACAGGTAAAAGAGACAGGCTATACATAGTAGTAGAGACAGGTAAAAGAGACAGGCATACATAGTAGTAGAGACAGGTAAAAGAGACAAGGCATACATCATACATTATATAGGCCTAGCATTAATTCAATCATGCATCAATCTTCCCTATTTGACCTCCAAGCATCAGGAATGAATTAGGTATTCTGTTCCACAGCAGGGTCCCTAGTGGCCAGCACAGCAGCGGGTTATGGAAGGCCCGGGTGGCTGGGCTCGTGCCAAGCATGGCCTAAGTATTGGATCTCCCTAAGGCAACCTGGTCTCAGAGCATATCGTATTAGTCTGTACGTAAATCAGGAAACTAAAAAGATTTGGCGTGGGTCCTGAGATCCTCAAAAGGTTCTACAGCTGCAACATCGAGAGCATCCTGACCGGTTGCATCACTGCCTGGTACGGCAATTGCTCGGCCTCTGACCGCAAGGCACTACAGAGGGTAGTGCATACAGCCCAGTGCATCACTGGGGCCAAGCTTCCTGCCATCCAGGACCTATATAATAGGCGGTGTCAGAGGAAGGCCCTAAAAGACCCCAGCCATCCCAGTCATAGACTGTTCTGTCTACCACCGCATGGCAAACAGAGTGCCAAGTCTAGGACAAAAAGGCTTGTCAACAGTTTTTATCCCAAACCATAAGACTCCTGAACAGGTAACCTGGACTATTTGCATTGTGTGCCCCCGCCCAATCCCGCTTTGCTGCTATTCTGTGTTTAGCTCATTTACATAGTCACTTTAACTATACATCAAATCAAATCAAATGTATTTATATAGCCCTTTATATAGCCCTTCCCAGCCTAAAACCCCAAACAGCAAGCAATGCAGGTGTAGAAGCACGGTGGCTAGGAAAAACTCCCTAGAAAGGCCAAAACCTCGGAAGAAACCTAGAGAGGAACCAGGCTATGTGGGGTGGCCAGTCCTCTTCTGGCTGTGCCGGGTGGAGATTATAACAGAACATGGCCAAGATGTTCAAATGTTCATAAATGACCAGCATGGTCCAATAATAATAAGGCAGAACAGTTGAAACTGGAGCAGCAGCACGGCCAGGTGGACTGGGGACAGCAAGGAGTCATCATGTCAGGTAGTCCTGAGGCCTAGTCCTAGGGCTCAGGTCCTCCGAGAGAGAGAAAGAAAGAGAGAAAGAGAGAATTAGAGAGAGCACACTTAAATTCACACAGGACACCGAATAGGACAGGAGAAGTACTCCAGATATAACAAACTGACCCTAAACTACTGCAGCATAAATACTGGAGGCTGAGATAGGAGGGGTCAGGAGACACTGTGGCCCCATCCGAGGACACCTCTGGACAGGGCCAAACAGGAAGGATATAACCCCACCCACTTTGCCAAAGCACAGCCCCCACACCAGTAGAGGGATATCTTCAACCACCAACTTACCATCCTGAGACAAGGCTGAAGATAGCCCACAAAGATCTCTGCCACGGCACAACCCAAGGGGGGGCGCCAACCCAGACAGGATGATCACATCAGTGACTCAACCCACTCAGGTGACGCACCCCTCCCAGGGACGGTATGAGAGAGCCCCAGTAAGCCAGTGACTCAGCCCTTGTAATAGGGTTAGAGGCAGAGAATCCCAGTGGAAAGAGGGGAACCGGCCAGGCAGAGACAGCAAGGGCGGTTTGTTGCTACAGAGCCTTTCCGTTCACCTTCCCACTCCTGGGCCAGACTACACTCAATCATATGACCCACTGAAGAGAAGAGTCTTCAGTAAAGACTTAAAGGTTGAGACCAAGTTTGCGTCTCTCACATGGGTAGGCAGACCGTTCCATAAAAATGGAGCTCTATAGGAGAAAGCCCTGCCTCCAGTTATTTGCTTAGAAATTCTAGGGACAATTGGGAGGCCTGCGTCTTGTGACCGTAGCGTACCTGTAGGTATGTACGGCAGGACCAAATCAGAGAGATAGGTAGGAGCAAGCCCATGTAATGCTTTGTAGGTTAGCAGTAAAACCTTGAAATCAGCCCTTGCTTTGACAGGAAGCCAGTGTAGGTAGGCTAGCACTGGAGTAATATGATCAATTTTTTTGGTTCTAGTCAGGATTCTAGCAGCCGTATTTAGCACTAACTGAAGTTTATTTAGTGCTTTATCCGGGTAGCCGGAAAGTAGAGCATTGCAGTAGTCTAACCTAGAAGTGACAAAAGCATGGATTAATTTTTCTGCATCATTTTTGGACAGAAAGTTTCTGATTTTTGCAATGTTACGTAGATGGAAAAAAGCTGTCCTTGAAATGGTCTTGATATGTTCTTCAAAAGAGAGATCAGGGTCCAGAGTAACGCCGAGGTCCTTCACAGTTTTATTTGAGACGACTGTACAACCATTAAGATTAATTGTCAGATTCAACAGAAGATCTCTTTGTACATTCATGCACATACTACCTCAATTGGCCCAACCAACCAGTGCTCCCGCACATTGGCTAACCGGGCTATCTGCATTGTGTCCCACCACCCGCCAACCCCCTCTTTTATGCTGCTGCTACTCTCTGTTTATCATACATGCATAGTCACTTTAACTATACATTCATGTACATACTACCTCAATTGGGCCGACCAACCAGTGCTCCCGCACATTGGCTAACCGGGCTATCTGCATTGTGTCCCACCACCCGCCAACCCCCTCTTTTATCGCTTCTGCTACTCTCTGTTCATCATATATGCACAGTCACTTTAACGATACCTATATGTACATACTACCTTAATAAGCCCGACTAACATGTGTCTGTCTGTATGTAGCCCTGTTACTCTTTTTTCAAGTGTCTTTCTGTTGCTTTATTTCTCTACTTACCTACACACACACATACTTTTTTTTTGGCACCATTGGTTAGAGCCTGTAAGTAAGCATTTCACTGTAAGGTTTATACCTGTTGTATTCGGCGCACGTGACAAATAAACTTTGATTTGAGGGTTTGTAAATCCGGGCACTCCATTTAGTATGATATGTTACGTTTGGTATGGTATGTATTCATTTGTGGGTGACCATTAGCAAATTTGTTATATGTTACAAATTGCAATTCGTACTAAATGTTACACATTTGCAAAATGTGCAATATGTTACAAATTCTAGTGAGGTTGCTAGGTGGCTAACGTTAGCTAGCTGGATAATGATAGCTAGGCTAGGGTTAATGCTGTGATGGGCATGTAGAATGTTGAGGCGATGTCCTGGGCATGGGCAACTGCATGTCTTGTGGGCCCTGGGATCCAATATTGCTTTGGATTATAGTGGACTAAGCCAATCTATTACTTCTATGCCTGAACTTTGAATTTGGTTGGATTACACAATTCCAGTGACTTCTGTGCCCCTAATCATTCTACTCACACAAATGCTCGATATAGGCAGAATACTCTACTTTTGATGCATTGTGCTCTGGGTTGTATTTTTCCCTCTCTTCTTCTTCAGATACCTACTCCTCTTCTAAATCATTGTTCACTTGTTCCTCCAGGACATCTGAAAAAAATCAGATCTCCGACCAGTTGGGCACTGAAACGTGCACTCGTTGGCTTCAGTAAAAGAGAGAACTGGGGAGGGACTGTCATCTGCAGCACCTTTATAGCCTCTGACTGCATTCCCCATTAGTAAACAATGCTTTCAAGAAATGTTTATTTTGTCAGAATTTTTTTTCATTTTGTCTGTGAATTTGTGTTGTGTGTGTGTGTGTGTGTGTGTGTGTGTGAGGGGGGGGGGGGGGGGTATTTATTTATTTTTTATTTCACCTTTATTTAACCAGGTAGGCCAGTTGAGAACAAGTTCTCATTTGCAACTGCGACCTGGCCAAGATAAAGCATAGCAGTGTGAACAGACAACACAGAGTTACACGTGGAGTAAACAATTAACAAGTCAATAACACAGTAGAAAAAAAAGAGAGTCTATATACATTGTGTGCAAAAGGCATGAGGAGGTAGGCGAATAATTACAATTTTGCAGATTAACACTGTAGTGATAAATGATCAGATGGTCATGTACAGGTAGAGATATTGGTGTGCAAAAGAGCAGAGAAGTAAATAAATAAAAACAGTATGGGGATGAGGTAGGTGAAAATTGGGTGGGCTATTTACCGATGGACTATGTACAGCTGCAGCGATCGGTTCGCTGCTCAGATAGCAGATGTTTGGCACATGCACAGGAACGTTTTAGTTTTGTCTGGGTTCAATCCGTAGCACACATAATCTCAATTTCTCCGTGTGTGTGTGCATGTGTGTGTCTTTGTGTTTTTTTGTGGTGTGTAAATTATTTTATATCTGCTGGGTCAAAAATTACCCCAAGACAATCTTTGTCCCCTGGTGGTGTCCAGCTTTCATGGAAATATGAACAAAGGCGATGTTTCACTTTTTCTAATGTTGACGTCACTCTAGGAAAAGTCATCAAATTTCAAGTTGAAAAAAATATAATTTAGGGGGGTTACTCTGCTGTTAAACATAGTGGCAGATCCTTTTTGACCCGTAAAAGACAACACATACCAAACATAACGTACATTCTGATTTCATTGTCCCAAATTTACATTTTCAATGTTACGGTCTAGTCAGTTTGAACGACTTCATTTTATGTCCAGCAGGTGGCCACATGCCACATTGTCTTAGACTTTGAAGAACCAGCACAAGGAAATCAAGCTATTTTCAGGGAACGGTGACGGAGGGGGTCTTTCACGGTTGTCCTTCAACTAGCTGTAGCTCCTCTGCCTATCACACTGCCAATGGACGAGAGAGAGAGAGAGAGAGAGAGAGAGAGAGAGAGAGGTCTGATTCTGCCATTAGGGAAGTGCAGGTATAAAGATCTACGCAGCTCATTTACTGTGTTTAATGATGCTCCTCTGTGATGTCAGATGGCCTTGAGAAGGGGAAAGATTGAGAGGGAGGGGGAGAGAGAGGGAGGGGGAGAGAGGGAGGGGGATAGAGAGGGAGGGGGAGAGAGGGAGGGGGATAGAGAGGGAGGGGGATAGAGAGGGGATAGAGAGGGAGGGGGATAGAGACTGAGTGGGAGAGAGGGAGTGGGATAGAGGGAGGGGGAGAGAGGGAGGGGGATAGAGGGAGGGGGAGAGTGGGGGGGGGATAGAGAGAAATAGAGGGGTAGTGGGTAGAGGAATCTGTACAGCGTACACCAACTGTGAATTCAATCAATGGACACATGGTTGAATTATACATGTTTCACCTTGGCCATTTACAGTAACCCAGTGAGCACAAAATTCATAATTTCAAAGTTTTTTTTATATCTTCAACAGAAAATCTTTATTTTCAACGTCTTCTGTTTTGATAGGGAAGTATCTTACCTTAAATATTGTATCTGTTCCAGTCAGAGGTGAATATATTCTAAAAAGGTAGCCTATTATTGCCTCATTTTTAGCTGTTATAGCCTACTAGCCAATTAAATAAAATTACAGATTTGTAACTATTTTATTGACATTATGAGCGAGAGGGTGCAACAACATCAACAACAAACATGTCGACCTCCACTGCAGGAAGGGAGTGGTTGATGCCAGCAGGAAATATCAACCTCTGCCCAAAGCCCTTTCTTTAATGACATTACCAATGTAGTCTACAGACTGCTTGGAGAAGCAAGGTGAAATACTGTCATGGGAATCTACACTTCAATAATGGAAGGTTATCTCGTCCTTTGAATGACTGTCGTGCATAGGCATATTCAAGTAATAATTTACTTACATTTCCATAGATTGACATAGATTATGTTAAAAACTTTGGTAAATTACCTGTCGTTTTGCAACCCTAGTTTTGGCCTACATAGCTTTTTTTTCCTCCCCTCTCACAATAATAGGGTGCAGTTATTCCATGTTCTAGGGCAGAAGACCCTCTGATGCTGCTAGCACTATGCCGTAAACCCACGGACAGAAGACCCTCTGATGCTGCTAGCACTATGCCGTAAACCCACGGGCAGAAGACCCTCTGATGCTGCTAGCTCTATGCCGTAAACCCACGGACAGAAGACCCTCTGATGCTGCTAGCACTATGCCGTAAACCCACGGACAGAAGACCCTCTGATGCTGCTAGCACTATGCCGTAAACCCACGGACAGAAGACCCTCTGATGCTGCTAGCACTATGCCGTAAACCCACGGACAGAAGACCCTCTGATGCTGCTAGCACTATGCCGTAAACCCACGGACAGAAGACCCTCTGATGCTGCTAGCACTATGCCGTAAACCCACGGAGCTATTAAAAGCACAACAGTTGATATACACCCAACGACTACTAGGGCCCTGTCATATTCCAATTCTCAGATGTCTAAGCGGCAGTCTCCAACATTCCTATATGTTCAAACTGCTCTCTCTCTCTGTCTCTGTCTCTCTCTCTCAGTCCTACTGCAATCTACTGTTATTGTACTGGGTGTGGTTGTTATACTCTAAACATGTTCAATTCCTTAAAACGCTGATTAGATGAGAGACCTAGGCCTTTTGGAGTTCATGGTGCTGATCATTGCAGGGTAGTGGGTTCGATTCCTGGGACCAACCATACACGACCGCAAGTCGCTTTGGATGAAAAGATAAAAGTATCTGCTAAATTGCAGATATTATATTAGTGTGATGAGGAGAGTAGGTTAGGCGCGCACACACACACACACACACAAGTTAGAGCTTATTGAAGTGGAGGAAGGCAGAGAGACAGATCCTCATCCGAGCCATGTAATCACCCAGCATCCTTCACTCCTCTCCATCTCTGCTCAGAGGAGAGGTGGAGAAGACCTGCTAACCCACATCTCTATCCTCACACGTACACAGTTCCCTCCCGCCATCCCTGTCACACCAGAGTGTGTGTGTATTCTCTCGAGCAAGCATGCCGTTAAGTGGATTGTTATTGGATCCATTCCCCTAATACCATTCTCTCTGGGTTAGATAGTGGGTTTAGTAGGACCATGACATACATAGACAGCTTCCCTTTCATCCTATAGCCCAGTAGTAGCCTAAAACGGCAACAGCATATCCAGGCTGTATCACAACCGGCAGTGATTGGGAGTCCCATAGGGTCGGCGCACCATTGGCCCAGCGTCGTCCAGGTTTGGCAGGTGTAGACCGTCATTGTAAATAAGAATTTGTTCTTAACTGTCTTGCCTAGTTTAATAAAGGTTAAATAAAAAAATGAATATCATTCCACAACACAGAACAATAACTGTGTCAATAGACAGAGAGACACAGAGACCCTCCTCTGAGACACTATATGTGGCAATGGGCCTAGTGTGGAACGGGATCCCTCCTCACTGTCCAGACATGGTAGAGTAGTTTAGTTACCTCCTCCTCCTCTCATCGATATCTCTGCCATGTACACCCTCTAATTCTAAACCACTGGCCTAAACTACCCAATGACCTGACTATTATGATCAATCAACATAACTTTGTAAATAGGTCACCTCAGAAAATAATATTTAACTTGTTATGTGGGTCTGTAAGTAGCCTAGTCTAACAGAAACAGTAGCCTAGGCTAACATAAACAGTAGCCTAGGCTAACATAAACAGTAGCCTAGGCTAACATAAACAGTAGCCCAGTCTAACAGAAACAGTAGCCTAGTCTAACAGAAACAGTAGCCTAGGCTAACAGAAACAGTAGCCTAGTCTAACAGAAACAGTAGCCTAGTCTAACAGAAACAGTAGCCTAGTCTAACAGAAACAGTAGCCCAGTCTAACAGAAACAGTAGCCTAGGCTAACAGAAACAGTAGCCCAGGCTAACAGAAACAGTAGCCCAGTCTAACAGAAACAGTAGCCTAGTCTAACAGAAACAGTAGCCTAGTCTAACAGAAACAGTAGCCCAGTCTAACAGAAGCAGTAGCCTAGTCTAACAGAAACAGTAGCCTAGTCTAACAGAAACAGTAGCCCAGTCTAACAGAAACAGTAGCCCAGTCTAACAGAAACAGTAGCCTAGTCTAACAGAAACAGTAGCCTAGTCTAACAGAAACAGTAGCCCAGTCTAACAGAAGCAGTAGGCTAACAGAAACAGTAGCCTAGTCTAACAGAAACAGTGCCTAGTCTAACAGAAACAGTAGCCCAGTCTAACAGAAACAGTAGCCCAGTCTAACAGAAACAGTAGCCCAGTCTAACAGAAACAGTAGCCCAGTCTAACAGAAACAGTAGCCCAGTCTAACAGAAACAGTAGCCTAGGCTAACAGAAACAGTAGCTTAGGCTAACAGAAACAGTAGCCCAGTCTAACAGAAACAGTAGCCTAGTCTAACAGAAACAGTAGCCTAGTCTAACAGAAACAGTAGCCTAGGCTAACAGAAACAGTAGCCCAGTCTAAACAGAAACATTAGCCCAGTCTAACAGAACCATTAGCCCAGTCTAACAGAAACAGTAGCCTAGGCTAACAGAAACAGTAGCCCAGGCTAACAGAAACAGTAGCCTAGTCTAACAGAAACAGTAGCCTAGGCTAACAGAAACAGTAGCCCAGGCTAACAGAAACAGTAGCCCAGGCTAACAGAAACAGTAGCCTAGTCTAACAGAAACAGTAGCCTAGGCTAACAGAAACAGTAGCCTAGTCTAACAGAAACAGTAGCCTAGGCTAACAGAAACAGTAGCCTAGGCTAACAGAAACTGTAACGTAACAAAATGTGGAAAAAGTCAAGGGGTCTGAATACTTTCTGAATGCTCTGTATGAGTCTGGAATGTCAACATTCTAATGTTTTTGAATGTATGTCAATTGTATTTTTGTCGGTAATGTCTTAGTCATTATGTGTCGGTCCCCAGTAAAACTAGCTGTCACCATTAGTGTCGACTAACGGGGATCCTAAATAAAATCCAAGGGGTCAACTGTTGTTTTGTTATTCATTGTACAAATACAGTACAATGAACATAAGTAACCTACTAAAGTAACCATATGTAGCCTATTCCCCCCCAGCAGACAGAAAATATTTGGCATGGGTCCTCGGATCCTCAAAACGCTCTACAGCTGCACCATCGAGAGCATCCTGACTAGTTGCATCACCATTTGGTATGGCAACTGTTCGGCATCCGATCGCAATGTGCTACAGAGAGTAGTGCGTAAGGCCCAGTACATCACTGGGGCCAAGCTTCCTGCCATCCATAACCTCTATACCAGGCGGTGTCAGAGGAAGGCCCTAAAAATTGTCAAAGACTCCAGACACCCGAGTCATAGACTGTTCTCTCTGCTACTGCACGGCAAGCGGTACCGGAGCACCAAGTCTGGGTCCAAGAGGTTCCTTAACAGCTTCTACCTCCAAGCCATGACTGCTGAACAGCTAATCAAATGGCTACCCAGACTATTTGCATTGACCCCCTTTTTTTACACTGCTGCTACTCACTGTTTTTTTTTATTTATCTATGCATAGTCACTTTACCCTTACCTACATGTATTACCTCAATTACCTGGACTAACATGTAACCCCGTACATTGACTCGATACTGGTACCCCCTGTATATAGCCTTGTTAAAAAAAAGAATTTTTGCAAACATTTTCTTTAAAAAAAAATGCATTGTTGGTTAAGGGCTTGTAAGCAAGCATTTCACGGTAACGTCTACTACACCTGTTGTATTCAGCGCATGTGACAAATACAATTTGATATGATTTATTGTAGCCTAATGTGATGTCAATGGCTGCGTTTAGACAGGCAGCCCAATTATTCTTTCCACTAATTGGTCTTGACCAATCACATCAGATCTTTTCCAGATCATCAGATCTTTTTTTCAGAGCTGATCTCATTGGTCAAAAGACCAATTAGTGAGAGAAAAAATCTGAACGCAGCCAATAAGAGTCATGCCAAGTCACTTCCTCAAAACAAGGAATTACCCCCCCATTCTCATGTGATTTGGACTGGCATGAGGAAACCATTAGAAAACCACTTTATCTGTCCAGTTTATATAATCAAACTCTGACATCGTGTTGAAGGAATCATACAAAAAAACATTTGTCAAATAAGATGAGAAAGGCATGTTTCAAATGCGTAACCTACATGTAGACATTTTCCCAACGAGGATCACTATCTACTTGATAAGAAATATTATCAGTCACAAATCATCCATTCTCACTCGTTTTTGAAGCTGTTTTGTGTGTTTCTCCCTCAACCTAACAGAGGAAAGGTGAGACGGTGCAGACTGTCATTCACGCCGCCCCATCACAGAGGCGCCCTGTACGTCTCTGAGCTCCGTACACCACCAATCATAACAATAGGAGGGTGACGGACAACGCTGGGTTAGGTTGTCTACTGTCTGATTGGGAAATAACAAAACCTAAAACCACACAGTGCTGCTGAGAGTCGGAAGTTTTACCGAGGGGCTCGGGACGAAGACACAAATACAACTGAATCGGACGCGACATTTATTTGCACTGTGGTTATTCCCCTGTCGAGGTGGTGGCTACAAGCTAACGTTAGTGAAGACGGTCCGCGAGCAAACCACCAACCAAGTGCCGTGGAGAAGTCGGGGGCTGAGATAGTGGAAAGAAGTGTTGGTGGTGTCTCTTCGACAATAGTCTGACAAAGGGGCAGTCAAGACAAATCGTGGCTACTATTAGCGAGACGAAGCCACAGACCGTGTTCAACACCGGGTAGAGTCCCATATGCTTGGTGGTGTGTATCATACCTTGTTGGACTCGGGTTTTTTGAAGCGTCTGCTAAATGTCTGTAGACTGTCGGGTGCAGCAACGCCTGCATGTATGTGTGCTAGCTAGTTAGCCACAGTAGCTATCCCGTTGATATCATTACATCTGACTCGGTTAGCCAGCAGCGTTGAGCTCGTTTCAACGTCGAAACTAAAACAAAAAAAAAAAAAATAACATTTTGTCTTATTCTTGAGACACCGCTGTTAACTAACCGTGCGAACTAGTGGGGAAAAAATAGCAACATTTCCTCTGATAGCTACGCCTTGCTGTGTCATGTCATTCAAGTTGTAAGCGAAGTCCTTTCCGAAGAGTATGCAGGACAAGAAACGAGTTGGGATAAGTATATAGCAAAAAAGGGGACAGAGCAATCTTACATTGATTGATTGAAGTTCATATCGGCTGCCCCTCCAAAAAAAAGACTGCATTTGGAGGTCAAAAGGAAGCCAGAATGAAGAAGTTCTCCCGAATGCCGAAGTCTGAGAGTGGCGGGCTGGGAGGGGGGTCCGGCTCCGGACTCAGCAACTACTTCGGGAAAGTGTTCGGCGTGGGCCGGTTTCAAGTCACCGTGGAAGAACTCATAGCTGAAGGTATGTCTCTATGGGCTTATGTATGCTTAGTAAGGCTATTACACATACAGTACATACATTGCATAACAAACGAGTAAATACACAGCACCTTCCACTGGCTGTTATTCTTTTTAAAAATTTGTTATTTATTTAACCTTTTAACTATGCTAGTCTTATTTACAATGACGGTCAAATCCAAACCTGGATGACGCTGGGCCAATTGTGTGTGCCACCCTATGGGACTCCCAATCACGGCCGGTTGTGATACAGCCTGGAATCGAACCAGAGTCTGTAGTGACTCCTGTAGCACTGAAATGCAGTGCCTTAGACTGCTGCGCCACTCTGGGGCCAAGTAAGGGGTGGCAGTGATTATTACATTGACAATTACAGTACACTATGTCAGAATTATAATAGAGCCTAAACAGTGCAAAATGTCGGTGGCATTGTTCTATATTGTGTATTTGCATCTGCATCTTTCCACACTGTTTGCATACTGGACACGCCCCTGTACTGTCTCACTAATTTCCCTGTCTCTCTCTGCATTTCGGTAGTCCTCACTTGACTTTAACAGGGAAAAGGCTCACGGCCTGCTGAATGACCTATCACCAGCTCACAAACTCTGTTGAGGTAGCATCTAGCCCACGTGTCAAACTCGTTCCACGGAGGGCCGAGTGACAGTGGGGTTTCACTCCTCCCGTGTACTTGATTGATGAATTACGGTAACTAATTACTAAAGAACTCCCCTCACCTGGTTGTCTATGGATTCATTGAAAGGAGAAACTAAAAACCCACTGACACTAGGCCCTCCAGCCCTGATATTGCCTATAACCTGCTCCCTAATTATACAGGTGTCCTGATCTCGCATGTCAACAAGTCACAGACTAACTTAACCTGTTCTACCACTCCTTATTTTAAAGCGGAGGCTGTCTGGGCACAGGAAAGTATGCTGTGTTTGCCAGTCTCCCTCTCAAACGGATACAAGGTCCCCCCCTTTTACTGACCTTTTCCAATGTGCTTTGAGAGGGAGGTGAGGAATTTTAGGCCAGAACTAGGACGTAGGAAGCAAGGATGACTGCTAGGAACATGTTCAGACGTCATCTGACGTGGTCTGGAAAGGACCCCACCGTTTAGAATTAGGGAAGTGAGGAGCAAATGAGGAAGCTCTTCTTTTTATTTATTTTTTCCTCTTGAGGGACTGCTTTCCCTTGCCCAGGTCTGTCATGCACCTCCGCCATTATCACACAGACGCTGACTGCAGTACACTGTCATGATGCCTGATTCTGTTTCGTTTTTTTCTCCCATACTCCATTTATTTATTTTTTCCAGGTGTCTGTTTTTTTTTCCCACAATTTTTCACATTTGAATTTTTCAGCTTTGTTGAATTCGGTTTTAATGTCTGTATTCCGTGATTTATAGGGCCCTACATTCCCCGTAAAAGCTCTGTAGCCTAATGATCCTTCTAGAATAGCGCTTAATAAACAACATTGGTTTTGAAGTATGGCTTAACGAAGATGCTTTACACTGACACCCGTAGACAGTGCAGCAGGATATATCCAATGTTATGCAACTTCCTTTGTCTTTGTCTCAGAAACACTTTTTGCGTTCCAAATGTCATCCTCTTCCCTACATAGTGCACTACTTTTGACCAGAGCCCTATGGACCACGGTCAAAAGTAGTGCACTACATAGGTAATAGGGTGTATTACTGACTTAAGGACGATCACGATGGCACCCAGCCTCAACCCATTGGACACAAACTACACTATTCACACTATGGAAAAAAATATCAACTGATCTGAATCACCACAGGCGATGGAGTTCTGAATCAGCACGGCGATGGAGTTCTGAATCACCACGGGCGATGGAGTTCTGAATCACCACGGGCGATGGAGTTCTGAATCACCACGGGCGATGGAGTTCTGAATCACCACGGGCGATGGAGTTCTGAATCACCACGGGCGATGGAGTTCTGAATCACCACGGGCGATGGAGTTCTGAATCACCACGGCGATGGAGTTCTGAATCACCACGGCGATGGAGTTCTGAATCACCACGGGCGATGGAGTTCTGAATCACTGTGATCCTACTGGAATAAAACACCACTCTTTTACAGAAGAGGCTGTAAGCCCAGTGTCAGAATGTAATCACATGAAGTGACTGAAATCTTCATTTAAGAAGCAGAGTGTGAAGTTCGGTGGTTCCAACTGCGTCCGTCCCGTAGGATTGGTGGTTTAAACAAGCACCATTCATTCATTCTTTCCTTCAGGAAACCATCAAGGAAATCCTCATTCTTCTCTAGAGGAAACCACGGATCCAACACGGCAAGAACAAGGAAGTGGAAACCATGGGGCGAATCTCAACTGTATTTCCTTGATTCCTAGCGTCATCCTTCTCAAAAAAGCATTGTCGGGGGAAAATCCAAGGAAAAGAACTTCCAGTCTTCTGCTCTAATGTTCTTTGAGAAGGAGACGAAAAGGGAAATGTGAGGAATCAAGTAAATATTACTGAGGTTCACCCTGGGACTTAGAATGGGGCCTCAGGCTAGTCGCCCTGTGACTTCAGCATTGTGAAGGTAATGGAATGGGGCCTCAGGCTAGTCGCCCTGTGACTTCAGCATTGTGAAGGTATTGGAATCGGGCCTCAGGCTAGTCGCCCTGTGACTTCAGCATTGTGAAGGTATTGGAATGGGGCCTCAGGCTAGTCGCCCTGTGACTTCAGCATTGTGAAGGTATTGGAATGGGGCCTCAGGCTAGTCGCCCTGTGACTTCAGCATTGTAAAGGTATTGGAATGGGGCCTCAGGCTAGTCGCCCTGTGACTTCAGCATTGTGAAGGTATTGGAATGGGGCCTCGGGCTAGTCGCCCTGTGACTTCAGCATTGTGAAGGTATTGGAATGGGGCCTCAGGCTAGTCGCCCTGTGACTTCAGCATTGTAAAGGTATTGGAATGGGGCCTCGGGCTAGTCGCCCTGTGACTTCAGCATTGTAAAGGTATTGGAATGGGGCCTCGGGCTAGTCGCCCTGTGACTTCAGCATTGTAAAGGTATTGGAATGGGGCCTCGGGCTAGTCGCCCTGTGACTTCAGCATTGTGAAGGTATTGGAATGGGGCCTCAGGCTAGTCGCCCTGTGACTTCAGCATTGTGAAGGTATTGGAATGGGGCCTCAGGCTAGTCGCCCTGTGACTTCAGCATTGTAAAGGTATTGGAATGGGGCCTCAGGCTAGTCACCCTGTGACTTCAGCATTGTGAAGGTATTGGAATGGGGCCTCGGGCTAGTCGCGCCGTGTCTTCAGCATTGTGAAGGTATTGGAATGGGGCCTCAGGCTAGTCGCCCTGTGACTTCAGCATTGTAAAGGTATTGGAATGGGGCCTCGGGCTAGTCGCCCTGTGACTTCAGCATTGTAAAGGTATTGGAATGGGGCCTCAGGCTAGTCGCCCTGTGACTTCAGCATTGTAAAGGTATTGGAATGGGGCCTCGGGCTAGTCGCCCTGTGACTTCAGCATTGTAAAGGTATTGGAATGGGGCCTCGGGCTAGTTGGTGTTCCACCGAGGAGTTGAGGACACAAAGCAAGGGCAGAGACGCTTCGGCTAATCTGAATGCTCGCCTCTCTCTGGCCCCCTCTTAAGACCGGCTGCTCTGCTTGCAGCCGGGTGGTGTCTGTCAAAGGGTCGTTGCTGGTGTGACTTTGCTCTCTTTCTGTCTCAGGAAAACAACTCAATGAATCATGGAATGTTCCTCAGAGGGAGGCTCATCTCGCCACCCCCTCTCTCCTTTTCTCCTATCTTTATCTCTACCCCATTTCTCTCTTCTCTCTCTCTCTTCTCTCTCTCGTTCTTCTCTCACCCCTCTCTCCTTTTCTCCTATCTTTATCTTTACCCCATTTCTCTCTCTCTTCTCTCTCTCGCTCTTCTCTCACTCCCTCTCTTTTGCCCCCCCCCCCCCCCATACTCCAGCTGTGCCAGTTTAATGAAAAGCATGAGATTCCCTCAAAGCCCAACTTAACAGAGAATGTGGTCTGCTCTGCACAAAATGTTATAGGAAGAAGTAATGTGAATTATGTGAGTAACCCGGGAGGTATCCTAGCTTTTTGACCATCCTTTTCAGTGCACTAAAGCTCCCAACTTATTTTTCAGTGCATTTTTAATTGATTGGCTTTTCTTTTGACATTTGGAAAAATACTCACATTTGTCTGAGTGGTCAAGTCAATATCTTTTTATTGTACAAATTAGGATGTTTGTGTGAATGTTCAGCAAAAAAAAAACATGCCGTTTCAACTCTGCTCATCATTGGCCAGTGCTAAGCATCAGTCACAACAGAATGGTTGTATTTAGTTATGAGCAGAAACACACACACACACACACACACACACACACACACACACACACACCAGTGTTTCAGGAAAATGAGGCACCAGACATTTTACTGTTAAATTGTATTTTAATTTACTGGATATTTCAGAAATGTACTGGATTCATACTCACTGGGTGTGTAACTTGATTAGGGCATCCACCCACTGCTCAGAATGACAAAAATCACATATATAGATTATGGTCATTCGTTTTAACAGAACAGTCAACTCGAGGATGCAATGGCGTGCGTCCTTAACGAATTCCGATGCGCAGATTGAAGATTTTACAATAACTGTGCACTTTTTTTTCCTTAGTCTACAAGACCAGTAATGAACAACAAAATCACGAGCCTAGCTCAATCTACTAGCAGAAAAAGGTAACCTATTCTATTGGTCAGCTTGTCGAGAAAGAAATACTCTATTCCACACAGACTCTGGGACAGTTGTGGGTCGATTAGATCCCACATTTATACAACCAGTAGGCCTAGGATACAAACAAAACATGTTAAAAAGCAATGAGGCTGATGGAACAGATCAGAACATTCAGATTCAAATGTTGATACATTATTTATACACGTAAGCGCAGCAATGCGCACAAGCCGGTAGGCCACATGCAAATGTTGGTTCCGTAATGCAATTGATTGAGAAAAAAAACCCCACCATTGCCAGCGGTTTCATGAGACTGAGATGAAAATATCTGTTACAAAGAGGGGAGATCTAAAGATGCAACAACTAGCATGGGATGCTAATATGACTAGGATTGTCA
This sequence comes from Oncorhynchus mykiss, assembly GCF_057628025.1. Classification (NCBI taxonomy): domain Eukaryota; kingdom Metazoa; phylum Chordata; class Actinopteri; order Salmoniformes; family Salmonidae; genus Oncorhynchus; species Oncorhynchus mykiss. The sequence goes on along the minus strand of NC_143032.1, from coordinate 81,856,183 downwards.
TCAACTAGCATGGGATGCTAATATGACTAGGATTGTCATCAACTAGCATGGGTTGCTAATATGACTAGGATTGTCATCAACTAGCATGGGTTGCTAATATGACTAGGATTGTCATCAACTAGCATGGGTTGCTAATATGACTAGGATTGTCATCAACTAGCATGGGTTGCTAATATGACCTGGGATTGTCATCAACTAGCATGGGTTGCTAATATGACTAGGATTGTCATCAACTAGCATGGGTTGCTAATATGACTAGGATTGTCATCAACTAGCATGGGTTGCTAATATGACTAGGATTGTCATCAACTAGCATGGGTTGCTAATATGACTAGGATTGTCATCAACTAGCATGGGTTGCTAATATGACCTGGGATTGTCATCAACTAGCATGGGTTGCTAATATGACCTGGAATTGTGCCTTTGGCTACTGGTCAATGAAAGAAAGTTGAATTGAAAACCAATAGAATATGAGCGAAATAGGCTACTGGTTTCAGTGGCATATGGACGTCCTTTTTATTGCCTCCTCGTTTCTATGGTCTGATTTGGCTAGGCTACTTTGTAGCAAGGTAAGACGACATGCCTCATAACATGAACCAAGACGTTCAGGTTTCAAACTATTTTAAGTATATGTTTTCATGCTACTTACTGCCTCCTTCAGCTCAATGCAAAGTGGTGTGTGATGCACTGAAGCCTGTCTACCGTTTGCCTATTTTATTTATTTACTTAACCTTTTATTTAACTAGGCACGTCAGTTTAAGAGCAAAAATTCTTATTTACGATGACGGCCTACCCCCGGCCAAACCTGGATTCGAACCAGGGACTGCAGTGACGGCTCTTACGCTGAGATGCAGTGTCACTCAGGAGCTCGAGCCTATGCACTTGAGTGGCGAATTGGAAGCGTGCTTCAATCACCAGTGAGGAGAAATAGAAACCGTTTTGATAGACAAAAAAAAATAGAAGCTATTTGTAACACGTGATTGCATTTTGAATTGTTGTGCAATTATTAGGCTTATAAAAAAAATATAAGAAATCACGTTTCACTTTAGACGGCAAATTCTGAGCTGTTTTGACAATCTGTAGCAGCTGCTCTCGTGCTGTCTGATTTTTTTTTTCCCGCTCAATCTCGGCTCTGTGTCTGTCTGTATGCTGTTGGCTCGTGATAAATAAAATACATAACGACTAACGAAAATACACGCCGCCAGTTTAATTCCGCTAAGTTATGCAAATTGACCTGTAAACCGATAAGCATGACCATTCAAATGCCTTTACATCGACTGGTAGGCTAAAAGGCATTATTTTGCAATGGGATTTTATTTTCTTTCTTGTCCCAGACACTTTGCCAGTGGCAATTTTTGTATTTATCGACCAAAAGCCAGCTATTACCGGCTAACGGAAACCCTGACACACACACACACACACACTGCAGTGGTTTTATCTAGTGATAAGCAAGAACTTAGTTATTGCCATTCTCCTCCCACCACATTGCTCTCAGTCTCTCTGATGAGGTATGTCACTGTCTCAGAGGTGGTTCCTTTCTGGAGCCAGCTAATCCCCGTCAGGCTGACTTGTGTTTTGGTAGCAGACTGAGTGAGTAAGCAGGTATGGTCTATGTCTCAAATTTACACAGGGCACATAGTGCTCTGGTCTAATGTAGTGCACTATATAGGGAATAGGGCTCTGGTCTAAAGTAGTGCACAATATAGGGAATAGGGCTCTGGTCTATAGTAGTGCACTATATAGGGCTCTGGTCTAAAGTAGTGCACTACATAGGGAATAGGGCTCTGGTCTAATGTAGTGCACTATATACGGAATAGGGCTCTGGTCTAAAGTAGTGCACGATATAGGGAATAGGGCTCTGGTCTATAGTAGTGCACTATATAGGGCTCTGGTCTAAAGTAGTGCACTACATAGGGAATAGGGCTCTGGTCTAATGTAGTGCACTATATAGGGAATAGGGCTCTGGTCTAAAGTAGTGCACGATATAGGGAATAGGGCTCTGGTCTATAGTAGTGCACTATATAGGGCTCTGGTCTAAAGTAGTGCACTACATAGGGAATAGGGCTCTGGTCTAATGTAGTGCACTATATACGGAATAGGGCTCTGGTCTAAAGTAGTGCACGATATAGGGAATAGGGCTCTGGTCTATAGTAGTGCACTATATAGGGCTCTGGTCTAAAGTAGTGCACTACATAGGGAATAGGGCTCTGGTCTAATGTAGTGCACTATATAGGGAATAGGGCTCTGGTCTAAAGTAGTGCACGATATAGGGAATAGGGCTCTGGTCTATAGTAGTGCACTATATAGGGCTCTGGTCTAAAGTAGTGTACTATATAGGGAGTAGGGCTCTGGTCTAAAGTAGTGCACTATATAGGGAAGAGGGTGCAATTTGGAACACAGACTCCCTTCTCCAATAGTGAACAGACGCATGCACCCCATCAGGGTTCTGTTCCCCCTTCCTTAAAGCTACCAGGCAGACAAGCTAGCCTTCATCTGTTTATGTAGCAGTGCTTGCAAATGTCAGCTTGTATGTCGCACAGCCGACGAAGAGGAAGGTCTAGGAAATGTCCCTCTGCCCTTTTTTTGTTGTTTTTTTGTGTTTTTTGTTTGTTTGTTTGTTTTCCATATCAACGACGCCAGACATTTCAGGTCGTCAGTATCACTGGTCTCAGTCAGTCGCTCACGTGCGGTATTAGCCCGTCGCCACGGTAATGAGGTGTGAGTGTATCCCAAATGGCACCGTATTTCCTGTATAGGGAACACACAGGGCTCTGGTCTAGTGCTCTTATGCAGTGAAGCAGCTGAGCCTACTTTGCCCAGAGAAGTTTGTGTCTGTGTTTTAGCTTGTATAACTTGTTCCTTGCTTTGTATGGGTGACGTTGAGGCTTTTACGGTGCTCAGTTGAATTTATTATTTAATTATTTATTATTCAAAAGGTCTTTTAGGACCTTTTTTTTTTCCAGCTCTAAAACAATTTTATTTTGTGATTTTGAATTCCCTTTTTTATAGTAAGATAATGTTTGTGTATATAGGAGATCACCATTATTACCAAGTCTAAAATGGACTACCACAAAACACATTGCATCCTGGGAAAGTCCTCTGCGTGTATGTACAGTTGATGCATTTGAGAGAAAAAAAAGTGAAGTCAGCCTGTAGTTTCACTCACAGAACATGCTGATGGTGTCACTATTTAAATGATATTTTCTGTCAGCAAAATTCAGAAACCAAGCCTGCCCTACACACTCACTCAGTTTGATCACAACAACAGCCTTAACACTGTTCGGTTGTGTAATCAGCTTTTTGTATCTTGACCAGAGGCCTTTATTTTGAGAGATAAGGGCAAACTGAGAGAGAGAGGCGAGATCAGGGCTCTCCAACCCTGTTCCTGGAGAGCGACCATCCCGTAGGTCTTCTCTCCAACCCTGTTCCTGGAGAGCGACCATCCTGCAGTGTGCCCGATTCTAATAATTGGATTGATATGCTGAATCAGGTTAGTCACAACTGGGTTTGGATGGATAACCTCCAGTAATATGGTTGGAGAGCCCTGGGCTAGATGGTACAAGTTGGCTGTAGAGAGCAGAGACTCCTGGACCTAGCAGAGCTACAGCTGACCAGAGTCATATTCAATGGGGCTCACAATGGGGAAAACGTTTGCTACTGAAATATATATATTTAGTTTTTTAGTTTCTTAGGATTTCTTCTACGACTTATTTTCTCATAAGTCCAAAAATGTTCTTTCCGTTTTGTTGTAACCCTTATCATGTAAACACGGTTTCCATGTAGTCCCTCTCTGCTTTCAGTCTGTTTTCTTCTGTTTGTTTTCTGATGGTTTCCGTGCACACAGCTGCTGTGGTCACAGTAAAACACAGGGCTTTGTCCCAAATGGTATCCTATCCCCTATGTAGTGCACTACCGTTGACCACAGCTCTGGGTCTGGTTTAAAGTAGTCAGAAGTAGTGCACAACATAGGGGTTAGGTTACCATTTTGGGACACTACTCATTTTTGCTACTTATCTTTGAGGTACGGGCCACTGTGGGGTTATCGACCCAAGTATTGGCCACGGCCATTCTAGAAATGACAGAATGATGTAATCGATGCATAGAATTGTGTCATTGTTGATTTTCTGTCCAGCAAATGGTAGACCTTTTTTCTAGGTCTAATAAACATAAAATGGGTATGGACTTGGATTGGAAAGGCTTCAGTTGATCGTTGATTTAAAAAAAATATATCGAGTTATGAACTAGTTAGTTTTGTGATTAAGAACAACATGTAGATTTCTGCCTAAATAGACATGTACAACAGTAATACTTTTTCATGAGATGACCATCGAGTAATGCTGCATAGTTCTAGAATGTTCTGGAACCGTCCTTTTCAGGCACAAATAGTAATTCGGTGGATTCTGAAAGTATTCAGACCCCTTGACTTTCCTTGTCATTATGGGGTATTGTGTGTAGATTGATATCACAATACCCCATAATGACATCACAATACCCCATAATGACATCACAATACCCCATAATGACATCACAATGCCCCATAATGACAATGCAAAAACAGGTTTTTACAAATGTTTGTTAATTTATTACAAATAAAAAGCTGATATCACATTTACATAAGTATTCAAACCCTTTACTCAGTACTTTGTTGATGCACCTTTTGGCACAGATTACAGCATCGAGTCTTCTTGAGTATGACGCTGCAAGCTTGGCATACCTGTGTTTGGGAGTTTGTCCCATTCTTCTCTGCAGATCCCCTCAAGCTCTGTCAGGTTGGATGGGGAGCGTCGCTGCACAGTAATTTTCAGGTCTCTCCAGAGATGTTCGATCGGGTGCAAGTCTGGGCTCTGGCTGGGCCTCTCAAGGACATTGAGACTTGTCCAGAAGCCACTCCTGCTTTCTCTTGGCTGTGTGCTTAGGGTGGTTGTCCGGTTGTAAGGTGAACCTTCGCCCCAGTCTGAGGTCCTGAGCGCTCTGGAGCAGGTTTTCATCAAGGATCTCTCTGTACTTTATTCTTCATCTTTCCCTTGATCTTGACTGGCCTCCCAGTCCCTGAGGCTGAAAAACATCACCACAGCATGATGCTGCCACCACCATGCTTCATGGGATGGTGCCAGGTTTCCTCCAGATGTGACTCTTGGCATTCAAGCCAAATAATTCAATATTGGTTTCATCAGACCAGAGAATCTTGTTTCTCATGGTCTGAGAGTCCTTTAGGTGTCTTCTGGCAAACTCCATGCGGGCTGTCATGTGCCTTTTACTGAGGAGTGGCTTCCTTCTGGCCTGATTGGTGGAGAGATGGTTGTCCTTCTGAAAGGTTCTCCAATCTCCACAGATGAACTCTGGAGCTCTTTCAGAGTGATCATCGGGTTCTTAGTCACCTCCCTGACCAAGGCCCTTCTCCCCCGATTGCTCAGTTTGGCCAGCTCTAGGAAGAGTCTTGGTGGTTCTAAAATTCTTCCATTGAAGAATGATGGAGGCCACTGTGTTCTTGGGGACCTTCAATGCTGCAGAAATGTTTTGGTACCCTTCCCCAGGTCTGTGCCTCGACACAATCCTGTCTCGGAGCTCTACGGACAATTCCTTCGACCTCATGGCTTGGTTTCAACCAGCATGTTGGTGTAAATTCTAAACCTGTTTTTGTTTTGTTATTACGTGTAGATGGAGGGCGGAAAAAAATAATTTTAGAATAAGGCTGTAACGTAACAATGTGGAAAAGGTCAAGGGCTCTGAATACTTCCTGAATGCTCTGTACATCACTGAGGTGTACTCACTGTTGAGGAGGACACAAGCTCAGGTACATAGTATAAAAAAACAACAAAAAAAACATGATTTTCCCCCCTATCTACCAGAAGTGGGGGATTAGTTCTTGAAATGACTGAAATGCTTCTAAACATAGTGTTCGGTTCTAAACAAACCTTATACAATTTCACAGATTTAGTAAAGCTTAAACCCAGTTTATTCCCCCATTGGTTCATACAGCTGCGTAAGGCAAAGAATGGTTCCTCCAGTGGTAGTGTTCTATACAGTGGTCCCCCCCCAGTGGTAGTGTTCTATACAGTGCCCCCCCCCCCAGTGGTAGTGTTCTATACAGTGGTCCCCCCCCAGTGGTAGTGTTCTATACAGTGGTCCCCCCCCAGTGGTAGTGTTCTATACAGTGCCCCCCCCCCCAGTGGTAGTGTTCTATACAGTGGTCGTCCCCCCCAGTGGTAGTGTTCTATACAGTGGTCCCCCCCCAGTGGTAGTGTTCTATACAGTGCCCCCCCCCCCAGTGGTAGTGTTCTATACAGTGGTCCCCCCCAGTGGTAGTGTTCTATACAGTGGTCGTCCCCCCCAGTGGTAGTGTTCTATACAGTGGTCGCCCCCCCCCCCCCCCAGTGGTAGTGTTCTATACAGTGGTCCCCCCCAGTGGTAGTGTTCTATACAGTGGTCCCCCCCCCCCAGTGGTAGTGTTCTATACAGTGGTCCCCCCCCAGTGGTAGTGTTCTATACAGTGGTCCCCCCCAGTGGTAGTGTTCTATACAGTGGTCCCCCCCCAGTGGTAGTGTTCTATACAGTGGTCCCCCCCCCCCCCCCCCAGTGGTAGTGTTCTATACAGTGGTCCCCCCCCCAGTGGTAGTGTTCTATACAGTGGTCCCCCCCCCCCCCCAGTGGTAGTGTTCTATACAGTGGTCCCCCCCCCCAGTGGTAGTGTTCTATACAGTGCCCCCCCCCCCCCAGTGGTAGTGTTCTATACAGTGGTCCCCCCCCCCCCCAGTGGTAGTGTTCTATACAGTGGTCCCCCCCCCCCCAGTGGTAGTGTTCTATACAGTGGTCCCCCCCCCCCCAGTGGTAGTGTTCTATACAGTGGTCCCCCCCCCCCCAGTGGTAGTGTTCTATACAGTGTCCCCCCCCAGTGGTAGTGTTCTATACAGTGCCCCCCCCCCCAGTGGTAGTGTTCTATACAGTGGTCCCCCCCCCCCCCCAGTGGTAGTGTTCTATACAGTGGTCCCCCCTCCCAGTAGCTTGCGAAAGTATTCTCTCCCCTTGGCTTTTTCCCCTATTTTTAAAACCTGGAATTAAAATTGATATTTTTGTAGGGGTTTGTATCATTTGTTTTACACAACATGCCTACCACTTTGACGATGCAAAATATTGTTTTATTGTGAAACAACAAGACCAAAAAACAACAGAACTTGAGCGTGCATAATTATTCACCCCCCCCCCCCCCCCCAATGTCAATACTTTGTAGAGCCACCTTTTGCAGCATTTACAGCTGCAAGTGTCTTGGGTTTGTCTCTATAAGCTTGGCACATCTAGCCACTGGGATTTTTGCCCATTCTTCAAGGCAAAACTGCTCCAGCTCCTTCCAGTTGGATGGGTTCTGCTGGTGTACAGGTATCTTTAAGTCATACCACAGATTCTCAATTGGATTGAGGTCTGGGCTTTAACTAGGCTATTCCAAGACATTTAAATGTTTCCCCTTAAACCACTTGTGTGTTGCTTTAGCAGTATGCTTAGGGTCATATTCCTGCTGTGTGTGTGTGTGTGTGTGTGTGTAGATCGATATATCTATCCCACAATATGGGTGACGTCCTCCTTACTAAACATCACGCCTTTGTTGCTAGGCAGGAAATTAAGTGAGGCGGGCAATAAACTGTTCTCCCTTAACGTGACCTGACCTCGACCCCCCCCCCCCCCCCATCACTAAACCACCTCTCTCCATCCTTATCAGTGCCTGTGATTGTCTTTTCTTTTACTCCATACAACCCCCCCCCCCCCCCCCCTTACAGATACCCGTTAACTTCTGGTGTACCAGCTAGACTATGCCACTCAATATTCCAATAGGATACCTGATAATAACAATATTTCAAGTTTTAGAACTCATCAATAGTTCAAATCTAATTATTAATGACTTAGTTTAAGACTTCACCTTTTTTTATAACTGTAAAATAATTATGGTGGTATTTAGTGATAGTACAAATTTGTCTCCATTTCATGTAAATGACGACGGAACATTTTCAACAGATCGTCGTCCTCTGGGCAACGCAGAAACACCGATTCGCATGTCTACGGACTCTTGACTTTTGTCACGAGGAGAGAAATCTAAATCTGTCAGAGAATACCACAGTGAGGTGAAACCACCATTTCTGGATTCACTAGACAGTCCCCCTTTTTTTAATATGCCGTTTCCCAGGCTCCGTCGCTCACAGGCAGAAGAAACCAGTTATTTGTCAGGATAGGTCAGAAAATGTGACACGTCACTCCCTATGCAAATGAGGAGAGTGAAACCTGACACTTGAAATCAGCTCCACTGACAGAGTGGTAGCAGAGAGGAGACAGATTGGACTTTCTGCCACTGTAAGGTACTGGACCCTGTGATGTTCACAGAGGACGTTGTACACCGACATGTTGGTCAGAACTGGTCCAGAACCGCTCAAATATCTGAGGTTTAAAAAAAACAACAACAACAAAATATGAAGACCTAAAAGCAGCATGAGAATGGGGTGTAATTGAATTGATCAACATTTATGAATGATGGCTAAAGACTACAGCCTTCATTTACAACTATTTGTCCAAATGCTTATGACTCTTTTCTTTGCTGAGACTAACTGTGGTGTAAAATGCTGCCTGTTACCCATCCATCTACATTTATTAGCATACTGTAACTGATAATGAATGGGTGGATTGTGGCTCCTTTGTCCTGCTCTTGTACCCTATAAAGAATGCTGCTGGTACGATGCAGTTCTCTCGCTCGCTCGCTCTCGCTCGCTCGCTCTCTCTCGCTCTCTCTCGCTCTCTCTCGCTCTCTCTCGCTCTCTCTCGCTCTCTCTCGCTCTCTCTCTCTCTCTCTCTCTCTCGCTCGCTCTCTCTCGCTCTCTCTCGCTCTCTCTCGCTCTCTCTCGCTCTCTCTCGCTCTCTCTCGCTCTCTCTCGCTCTCTCTCGCTCTCTCTCTCTCTCTCTCTCTCTCGCTCGCTCGCTCGCTCGCCGGGTCCCATGACGGAGCGGTCTATCCTTTGTGCATGATCATTCAACCCTTCTCTCTCCGTCTCTCTATATAATCATCATTGTCTCTTTTGTGTTATTCCAAATGAATTATTTTCCTACCAACTAACTTATTTACAGCATCCCAAATGGCACCCTATTCCCTGCATAGTGTGCTACTTTTGACCCAGAGCACGAGAGGGCCATGGGATGCAATTTGGCCATTTGGGATGCCTCATTATTCATCCAGTTTGGGTGGGCATCGGGCCAAGTGAACTTTGGAGCTTCGGAAGACTAAACGAGGAATAAAGAGCTGGACTGTTGTGGATTAATTGATTTGCACAGAATAGACAAAACGCACATCCCGACAAGAGATACAACACTACAAGATGAAGAGAGACCTAAGACGACAACATGGCAAGGCAGCAACACATGACAACACAACATGGTATCAACACAAAACATGGTACAAACATTATTGGGCACAGACAACGGCACAAAGAGCAAGAAGGTAGAGATGATTTATAATGAGGACTGTCTGTTTAATCAGGAGAGTCTGTGACTAATCCTTCACTGGTACTCCCTTATGAAGCCTAAAACTAGTGTTGAATTATAAATCATCCTGTAGCTACAGGAAATGTGCATTATAATTAATGTTTTTTTGTTTTGTTGTTGTAGGGGTTACATTTTAAGTTGGCGCAAATCAAGAGTGAAATTTTAAATTGGAAATGACAAACTTCGGAAGCCTTTTTAAACCTTGAATACACTATAAGTTTGCGTTTAAATGACCTGCAACAACAGTGTGATCAAATGTAAGATTATTGTGTATATATGTTGGGCTAAATTTGTCATAGCTGACTTAACTAGCCTGAATGTTTGTGGAAGTGTTGCTCTGAAGTGGAAGTCATGCCGCGAACAGACCACATCTTTGTTGAATCACATGAATCAAGCGTTTTTTTTTTTAAAGGAAACGCCCACATTGTTCCACTGACAAATAAGAACAGACATAAGGCTTGATCCCAATTTACACCCTAATTCCCTATTATTGTGCACTACTTTTGGCCAGACCCCTGGTCAAAAGTAGCGGTCCACTTTTTATATAGGGGATAGGGTGCTGATTGGGATGCAGACAGAGGATTATTATTTTTCTTCACAGCCAGTGTAGTTTATTTATCCTAGTGCTGACCCCATTTAGTTGACTAGTTGATTATTTGGTTGATTGGCTGTGTTTGTTGGACAGATTTTTTTGTTTTTATTCTTTTTTTTTATTTTTTAGAGCAGTTGCAAATTGATAAATCTTCATGACACCAGAGACACTTGTATGATTTTTGCGCCTGTCTCAGTGGACTAACTCATTGTTGAGTCCGCCAGGATGTCACAGTCCATCACGCTAACATGCTGACTTGACCAGGCACGCCAGACGCGATCGGGGCACGCCAGACGCGATCGGGGCACGCCAGACGCGATCGGGGCACGCCAGACGCGATCGGGGCACGCCAGACGCGATCGGGGCACGCAGGTAGAAATATCAATATGAACTCAGAGCCAACTATATTAGTTTGGGGACAGGTCTAAAAGCATTCATGGCAATTTTATCTAGCTACCTTGCTGTTGCTAGCTAATCTGTCCTGGGATATAAACATTGGGTTGTTATTTTACCTGAAATGCACAAGGTCCTCTACTCTGACATTTCATCTACAGATAAAACGGAACACCAAGTTCGTTCTAGTTAATCCCTCATCCTTCAAGCTTTTTCTTATTTGGTGGTTGGAAACCAACTTTAAGGTGCATTACCACCACCAACTGGACTGGAGTGTGGACCTCAGTTCGTCTTTCAATCACCCACCATAAGGAGATGGGAGAGGTGGGACTTGCAGCGCCAAGCGTCACAAATACTTATATTTTAACGTCTGGCTATGCAGACGCTCGTGAGCAGTTTGGATGCAATGATTGAATAAACGTGTGTGTGTGTACATTTTATTTTGCACCGCTTGTGCACGTAACACAAGCGATCTGGTCTGCATGTAAGACCAGCATCGGCAACGTAAGGCATTATTTGCCTTGGCCTACTCAGCATTTTTAATAAAATGTAGGAAAAAAAAAAGTTAAATTGCATTGGTTTTCTATAAATGGTGCCTGCTTTGTACCTGACACCGGTTGTGAGACTATTCCTTAGGCCTACAGTAGGTGTGAATGTAATATGTCTTGGGTATAATTTTAATATGTGGAGTCAAGAAGAACGGGAGTGTTGCTAAGATACACATGTGTGTGTGTCTCTCTCCACAACGTGCTCTTTCCCGTATTTAAGCTCATTCATTGTTCCATAATTTCATTGTGTGAATTGTTTGTCCTTTTTGTTTCTCCTTATATATATATATATATATAATCACTGGTAGTTTACCTGTCATTTCTCATTTATAATGTTTGGTTATGGTAATTTGTTAACACATTCAATATATTATTAGTCTTTTTACAGTCGTTTGTCATTGTGGACGTGTTGTTTGCAGAGCTCCAAAACTATGCTACACTTGGTTTTATTTTATTAAATTTATAATTTTGGCAAAGTTATTCATGGTCTTTAAAAAAAATGTTTTTTTGGAGCGCTCCTGTCAATGTTTAGTAAGGACTCACACCTGATTACACATAGAAGTAGGCCTATAGGCTACCTGGCCTGCGCGCAACTGTATGCTTATAAATGTGCCCATTTGGGGATCTGATTTTAGTATTTCTGATGGTCTTAACTCACCACCACTAATGAGCTGTGAAGCTTCTCAAAGTAAATGTTTTCTTCACCTCAAAACAGCAAGTTAAACAACGTCTGTTTTTTACATCCATTGAGATTGACAATAATTCCTCAATGTATTTGAAAAATATTTCCAGCTCTCTCTCCCTTTTTCGATAACCACCGAGCCTCGGTGTGAAAGGGGAAGACGCTCTGATCCAGTGGAAACGGCAGAAAATAACTGATTACTTGGTATCCCTTCCGCATATACAGCCATCTGTCCAGAGCTCACTGGTGCAGGAAACCCACTGCTCCCTGGTGCAGGAAACCCACTGCTCCCTGGTGCAGGAAACCCACTGCTCCCTGGTGCAGGAAACCCACTGCTCCCTAGTGCAGGAAACCCACTGCTCCCTGGTGCAGGAAACCCACTGCTCCCTAGTGCAGGAAACCCACTGGTGCAGGAAACCCACTGGTGCAGGAAACCCACTGGTGCAGGAAACCCACTGCCCACTGGTGCAGGAAACCCACTGCCCACTGGTGCAGGAAACCCACTGCTCACTGGTGCAGGAAACTCACTGGTGCAGGAAACCCACTGCTCACTGGTGCAGGAAACCCACTGCTCACTGGCGCAGGGCCCAGAATAGTTGATACAGTATTGCAGGTTTGCTAGCTGATCTTCAGGCTGGACCCAGTTGATAGTTAATACAATGTTTCAAGTTCGTTGCAGACAGGCGGAGTACAGAGATGAACATGAGCAAATGTCCATGTGTAGCCAATGATTCTTTATCAGAATATTTTAAACCTGCAATGTTTTTTATTTTTGGGCAATAGAAGTCAATTGCATTGGTATATAGGCCCAATTCTGGGTTCTTTAGCTGCCAATGGCTCACGGTGTAGCCTATCATACAATGTGTCCATTTGGCCGAGGCAGACGCTCTTGCAATAGATCAATTTACAACTTTGAGATTGTGTTATTTGCAATTAGGTTTAGATAGAATTTAGATGAACAAACGTGACGGTGTAGTTTTGACATACGAAGACATTATAATTGGAAAAATGAAACTGTTCCACAAAAAAAATGTGCATATGAAAAATCGTAACTGCCACGTAGATTGGTAAGATACGCTGACAGTCCAAATAGACAAAGATGCGAACATCTATTACCTGCAACTTCAGGAACGTAACAATCACATTTCAATCAATCGAATGTATTTATAAAGCCTTTTTAAAATATTTTTTACATCAGCCGATGTCTCACAGTGCTGTACAGAAACCCAGACTAAAACCCCAAACAGCCAGCAATGCAGATGTAGAAGCACAGTGGCCAGATGTAGAAGCACAGTGGCCAGATGTAGAAGCACAGTGGCCAGATGTAGAAGCACAGTGGCCAGATGTAGAAGCGCAGTGGCCAGATGTAGAAGCACAGTGGCCAGATGTAGAAGCACAGTGGCCAGATGTAGAAGCGCAGTGGCCAGATGTAGAAGCGCAGTGGCCAGATGTAGAAGCACAGTGGCCAGATGTAGAAGCACAGTGGCCAGATGTAGAAGCACGGTGGCCAGATGTAGATGCACGGTGGCCAGATGTAGATGCACGGTGGCCAGATGTAGAAGCACGGTGGCCAGATGTAGATGCACGGTGGCCAGATGTAGATGCACGGTGGCCAGATGTAGATGCACGGTGGCCAGATGTAGATGCACGGTGGCCAGATGTAGAAGCACGGTGGCCAGATGTAGATGCACGGTGGCCAGATGTAGATGCACGGTGGCCAGATGTAGAAGCACGGTGGCCAGATGTAGATGCACGGTGGCCAGATGTAGAAGCACGGTGGCCAGATGTAGATGCACAGTGGCCAGATGTAGATGCGCAGTGGCCAGATGTAGATGCGCAGTGGCCAGATGTAGATGCGCAGTGGCCAGATGTAGATGCGCAGTGGCCAGATGTAGATGCGCAGTGGCCAGATGTAGATGCGCAGTGGCCAGATGTAGATGCGCAGTGGCCAGATGTAGATGCGCAGTGGCCAGATGTAGATGCGCAGTGGCCAGATGTAGATGCGCAGTGGCCAGATGTAGATGCGCAGTGGCCAGATGTAGCTGCGCGGTGGCCAGATGTAGCTGCGCGGTGGCCAGATGTAGCTGCGCGGTGGCCAGATGTAGCTGCGCGGTGGCCAGATGTAGCTGCGCGGTGGCCAGATGTAGATGCACGGTGGCCAGATGTAGATGCACGGTGGCCAGATGTAGATGCACGGTGGCCAGATGTAGATGCACGGTGGCCAGATGTAGATGCACGGTGGCCAGATGTAGATGCACGGTGGCCAGATGTAGATGCACGGTGGCCAGATGTAGATGCACGGTGGCCAGATGTAGATGCACGGTGGCCAGATGTAGATGCACGGTGGCCAGATGTAGATGCACGGTGGCCAGATGTAGAAGCACGGTGGCCAGATGTAGAAGCACGGTGGCCAGATGTAGAAGCACGGTGGCCAGATGTAGAAGCACGGTGGCCAGATGTAGAAGCACAGTGGCCAGGAACAACTCCCTAACAGCAGATTCTGTGAAAACCAGCAGCAGAGGGAGGAGGGTCGAACTGTTTTTATTTTTTGTTCTTCTGGTTATCTTGACCTCTTGAGACATTTGTGTGTGTCTTTTTTAAATTATTTAATCAAAACCGTGCGCTTAAAGCATCAGACAAGCTCAGTGCATATAGTTGATTTTTATTCAAACACAGGATGTGTCTATATGGAAAAATAGATGTTTAAAATGTCGAAAGAACAGATGACTCTTGGTTAACTAACAAAATATTTTTTTGGGGGGGGAGCAGCAGCCCTGATTTCTCCACAGCCACTCACTGAGCATGTGTTCCAAGAATGTCAACACTGACAAGCTCAAAGTCGGCAGGGTTATTTCCTTATCTTTACACAAACAAGCAGTCCTCGCTTCGACCAAGTTCTCTGTTTTGATGTCTGGTTCAGGGCAATTTCGCAGTAACAGAGTGACACTGAGACTCCATAGTTTTCACTTTAAAATGTTTTGTCAAACAAAAACCAGTGATTGCAAAGTTAATCAAACCATATGCACTAGGACTACTTCAAAATAATGTCTACAGAAAAATGTCAAACACATTTACTTGAACAGTTCATATGCAAAGTTTGGTAACAGATTGGTGGCATAAACGGCACAAATTTGTTTGTTACCAAACTTAGCATCTGCACTGTTCAAGAAAATTATGGTTTGTTCAACTTTTCAATCATTGGCTTTTGTTGGACATTTTTAAAGTGAAAAATCTGAGTCTCACATTGTCACTCTGTTACAGGTGTGATTGAAAGGAAATCTTAAACTCCTAGCCCGAACATGCAGGACTAAGTGAAATAAATAATGAAAATCTTAAGGTTGGGTATTAACCTCGAAGGATTAAGGTTTGGGATAGGTCTGAGGAGTTAACTCGGTAGGCTAACTTTGGTCAACTCGGGATAACCTGTACCATGAAAGTGGCTGACTTTTTATCCAGGTAAATTTCTATGGCAACAAATCCTTCAGAACTAACTCTGACTTAGCTGCGAGTTAAGGACCAATGAAATTGGATTCCTTCCCCCGTCGCAAATATTGCATCATCCCCCCTTCATTTGAGAAAGACAACTGATTTTTTAAAAATATTTTATTAATCAAATGTTCTTTTGTCTTTTTAATTATAAAAACAATTATTAAAATACTAATCATATTTTAGTAAAGACAGAATGCATTTAACACTACACACACATTTGTATTTTTATAACTTTATAATAAAATGTTATCGATAGGAGTGTGACCCTCCAGGGTTTCTGTTAAAACCCCCAAAATGTTCTGCCGGACAACATGATTGGGAAGATTTAAAATTGACAGCCATTTTGATAACTTAACCGGACCCTAATGAGTGTATAACCCATTAGGGTCGTTCACCCACGTTGCTCAGAATGACCGAAATCACATTTTTAGATTGTGTTAATTAATCCTAACAGAACGTGCAACTCCTGTAATGAAGCAGCCAAGAGAACCTAATTTTCAAACATTTGCCGAAATGCAATTTGTGGGAAAAATGGGGGGACGTCGTTATAAACAGCGCACCTGATGAGCGTGGTATATGACAGAGATGGTAAATCTCCTGTAGAAACTTAAGAGGGTGAATCTAAAGATGTAACGACTAGGATGGGTTTGCTATTATGACTAGGATTGTGCCTTTTGGCTTCTGGACAACAAAATAATTTTTAAACAATTGTAAAAAAATATATAAAGAAAAAACATTTGAATTAGGAAGTGTGTCAAATTTTGACTGGTACTGTAGAAAGAGGCCAAAGGTAGGTAGTTTGTGTGAACGAGGACGAGCAAAAGTTGTCAAAAGTCTCCACTTCTGGAGGCGCCTGGCCTAACTGTGGTGCTTCATCCTTGCCTTTCACACTCGCCAGACAGGAGTTTGCCATGCACCAAATTGAGTTTTGGGAGAAATTAGGTCAGTTAAGTCTGCTAGTCAAATGGAGGCCGAGTCTGGCATACCTCGCTGCCGTGCGTCTGCTCGGACGGCGTTTTCGTTGTTAAAACACCCACTGTTTCCATATTGCAGCTCAGGGCG
Organism: Oncorhynchus mykiss; assembly: GCF_057628025.1. Lineage (NCBI taxonomy): Eukaryota > Metazoa > Chordata > Actinopteri > Salmoniformes > Salmonidae > Oncorhynchus > Oncorhynchus mykiss. The sequence continues at coordinate 81,839,901 of NC_143032.1, read as the reverse complement.
TTTTTGATTGGACTCTTGAGTACCTGCACTTGTTACTGTTCATTTCAGTTTGTGTTTCTGATAGTTGATTTGAGTTAGGTCTGTTTTTATTTTTTCACCTAAACCCCCCCCCCCCCCCCCCCCCCTCTTCTCTCCACTACAATACCGAATTAACTAATGTATTGCAAGGGCAGAGCGTAACCTGGGTCGACGCAGCATAACCTGGGTCGACGCAGCATAACCTGGGTCGACGCAGCATAACCTGGGACGACGCAGCATAACCTGGGACGACGCAGCATAACCTGGGACGACGCAGCGTAACCTGGGACGACGCAGCGTAACCTGGGACGACGCAGCGTAACCTGGGACGACGCAGCGTAACCTGGGACGACGCAGCATAACCTGGGTCGACGCAGCATAACCTGGGACGACGCAGCGTAACCTGGGACGACGCAGCGTAACCTGGGACGACGCAGCGTAACCTGGGTCGACGCAGCGTAACCTGGGTCGACGCAGCGTAACCTGGGTCGACGCAGCGTAACCTGGGTCGACGCAGCGTAACCTGGGTCGACGCAGCGTAACCTGGGTCGACGCAGCGTAACCTGGGTCGACGCAGCGTAACCTGGGTCGACGCAGCGTAACCTGGGTCGACGCAGCGTAACCTGGGTCGACGCAGCGTAACCTGGGTCGACGCAGCGTAACCTGGGTCGACGCAGCGTAACCTGGGTCGACGCAGCGTAACCTGGGTCGACGCAGCGTAACCTGGGTCGACGCAGCGTAACCTGGGTCGACGCAGCGTAACCTGGGTCGACGCAGCGTAACCTGGGTCGACGCAGCGTAACCTGGGTCGACGCAGCGTGACCTGAATCTTCCACTCTGAATTTAAGCTGATCTAAATGAAAATGGAGGGAAGACAATAGCAAGTCTGTTAAGTGTCAACAACGGCAGGGGGCGGCCTTATCCTCCCTCCCTCCCTCCCCACTAAGAAGGATCTGAGATGATCGATGTTGTCCCTGTCTTTCACTCCTCTAAAAGTCTTTTTGAACACTGAATCATTTGGCAGGGGAAGTAAAACCCCCGTTCTCCTGCGTCTCTACCGTCCCATGGATTATTAGGCATGCACAGTCTTGTCTAGGTAGGTATGTCATCCAAAAGAAGTCATGATGTCCTAAAATAACAGTCCCCTGTTAGGATCACAATTCTGCTCAAGAAGTGTTACACAAACCTCTTTCCGGAGTACCCCCCCCCCCCCCTCAACCCACACCCCTCCACCCACCCAGCCAGTCCAAATTTGCTTGATTTATATTCCAGAACTAACACACAGCTACATGGTTGTGATGATCAGGTGATTGAATTCCGCTGTGCTCGTGTACTGGAGTAGACGTTTTGACAAACCTGTTCTGGAAACAGTGGTGCTCTATTAGACTGTCCCGGTAGACTGAACACACGTTTAGAACAACTGGTGTAAGTAAGCATTTTCACTGTAAGGTCTACTACACCTGTTGTATTCAGCATTTTCACGGTGAGGTCTACTACACCTGTTGTATTCAGCATTTTCACGGTGAGGTCTACTACACCTGTTGTATTCAGCATTTTCACGGTGAGGTCTACTACACCTGTTGTATTCGGTGCATGTGACTAATAAAATTTCAATTTGATTGTATATTCTCCTTCCATGGGCTGCCATGATGTTGTCTTAAAATCATGTCAAATGTATTTGTCACATGCTTCGTAAACAACAGGTGTAGACTAACAGTCAAATTCTTACTTAACAACAATGCAGAGATGTATTTTTTCATTGGATGTATTTATTTAAGATATTAACGAGGGATAAATAATAACAAGGAATAAATACTCTTAATTAAGTCAGTCAGACCAACCTGTTTTGTTTGTTTTCAATGCTACGAGACTATTTTCATCTCTGGGCTCCAATGCCTCACCACTGTCTGTCTGATTTAGTATATGGCCTGGGATATGTTTTTTTAAAATTTGTTTTTACTTGGCTTTCTCAAACTCGATATCAAGCTCTTACTAATGCACATCTGTTTTAATATCTCATTGATGCCAAGTTGCCAACAGCCAGGTGCTGACGACTCTGGCACAACTTGAATTTTAAACATTTTATTTCTGTTTTTGTTTTGTTGTTCAAACACTTCCTGGGGATTGAATGATTGTTAGTTAGCTGATTGCCTCGAACTCTCTCTGAACCTAGCAATAATCTCAGGCCAGATGCTAGGTGCCATCCCAAGAGCCGTAGACGGTGTCGTCCTGTCTCTCTCTCTCTCTCTCTAGGTTTATAAATATCTGCCCTAAAACCAACCTTTATCTTCCAGTCTTGGTCACTACCGACTTGGAGGGAAAGATAGGAAGAGTAGGGCTGAGCTACACGGTGGTAGTACTCCTGACTTGGAGGGAAAGATAGGAAGAGTAGGGCTGAGCTACACGGTGGTAGTACTCCTGACTTGGAGGGAAAGATAGGAAGAGTAGGGCTGAGCTACACGGTGGTAGTACTCCTGACTTGGAGGGAAAGATAGGAAGAGTAGGGCTGAGCTACACGGTGGTAGTACTCCTGACTTGGAGGGAAAGATAGGAAGAGTAGGGCTGAGCTACACGGTGGTAGTACTCCTGACTTGGAGGGAAAGATAGGAAGAGTAGGGCTGAGCTACACGGTGGTAGTACTCCTGACTTGGAGGGAAAGATAGGAAGAGTAGGGCTGAGCTACACGGTGGTAGTACTCCTGACTTGGAGGGAAAGATAGGAAGAGTAGGGCTGAGCTACACGGTGGTAGTACTCCTGACTTGGAGGGAAAGATAGGAAGAGTAGGGCTGAGCTACACGGTGGTAGTACTCCTGACTTGGAGGGAAAGATAGGAAGAGTAGGGCTGAGCTACACGGTGGTAGTACTCCTGACTTGGAGGGAAAGATAGGAAGAGTAGGGCTGAGCTACACGGTGGTAGTACTCCTGACTTGGAGGGAAAGATAGGAAGAGTAGGGCTGAGCTACACGGTGGTAGTACTCCTGACTTGTTTGGGCTCATTTTAAAGATCAAAGGGATGGTGAGCCCTGTTTTTTATTTTTTTATTTTGTAAGTGCTCATAGTTTCCATGTTTCTCAAACCTATCCTCGAGTTCCCCCAGCTAACTAGTTCTACATATTTGATCTATTCACAACTAGCACACCTGATTCAACTACCGAAGGGCTTGATGATTAGTCAAAAAAATAAAAAAATAAAAAAATAAATAAATCAGGTCTCCTTGTTGTACTGGAATACATCAAGTAAGTGGAACTGGTTGGCTGGGGTTATCTGAGGAAAGGTTTGGAAACAATGGAATGAATGAATAAATATGTAGTCGACAATCAGTCATAGGCCTAGTTGTATGTAGTGATGTCATAAGGTCCCACCCGGCACTTAGGGTCTTGTGACATTGGTCTAGAGCTCGTTACTGCATGCCAGGGTTCCTATGGCAAATATAATTTCCTCTGTAAAGGCACGTGGGATGCTGCTGCTCGTTTTGATGCCGTCCACTCATGGAAGTTATAGAGAGAGCTCGGAGTAGCAGGAGTCTCTTTTTAAAACCACGAGAGCCAGTGTCTTTTCACGGGGCCACAATGCGTTCTTCTCTTATTACATAATGTTTGACGTCCCTTTTTATAACAAATGAGCAATCTAGCGAAGTAGACCGATTTTTAAATGTTGGATAAACAAGCTTTTATACAGAAGATATCTGAATAGTTTAATGAACAGGTGTTTTTATTTAATTAAAAAAACATTTAAACAGAAGACAGAATTACCTAGCCTGGTTCGTCTAAACCTGACAGATAAAAAGAACTGAAAGAATGTTTCTCCTTATCAAAGGGCTTCTGTTGATTCCAGAATGCCTGGAAAGTTCCAGAGAGAATGACAAGTCAGCTCCAAGCTCTGTTAAGGGGGAGATATACGCTCCTGGTGCAGAATCTCTCAACTGCACACCAAAAGCAAGCTGTTCTCTATTTTTAGACCGACAACCTAGTACGCAGATACATTTTGTGAACATCATTATGGTGTAACTGTGGTAGACTTAAGCTGTGTTCTTAACATATACTTACTAGCCTGAAGTGAAGTGGGTTTACAGAGGAGAGCCTTGATGTTAGTGAGTGGGAAATAAATATCCACATCCGCACATGAAGGAGAGTGTGTGTGTGTGTGTGACAGAAGTGAATCCAATCCATTACAAAGTGAAAGCTTAGTAATACACAGTAAACACTGTACTGAGTAGGCTCGGGCAGTATCCAGATTGTCATACCGACCTTGTGCCGTCCTGGGATATTTGATTAATACTGGCACTGAACACAAGGGGAGCTATTTTCAAACTCCGCTGAGCTTCTGTTATCTGAAGGTTAGCAATGCTAACAAGTACATGTACAATCCCATAGAAAATGCTAGCTAAATGCTAACGAGCGCATTGGTAACGTTTTATACAGTCTCAGACACACCATGTCTGCAGGACAGACATTTTATGCTCATAAAGTTATACAAGTAACACAAAAAATGCTACTCACAGTTTGCATTACGCCCAAAACAATTATTAGACAGCAAGGCTCTTGATCCAGGAGGGTATTTTTTTGTTCTCTACCAAGAGAAGCTTGATTTAGCAAGAAGCTAACCTGTTAGCTAGATAACTATCTACTAAATTAGCAAACCAAATGCACAACTGCAGAGCATTTATCACATTTTAGACAGTTAACTCAATAGTTAGAGCTGGCAAACATTTAGATTACGTGCTTGGGGGGAGTAATGGGGGAGGTTGGGGTAGTGATGAATGGGGGAGTACTGGCGGGGTGATGAATGGGGGAGTACTGGGGGAGTGATGAATGGGGTAATACTAGGTTAGTATTGGGGGAGGATTGAGGAGTACTGGGGTAGTGATGAATGGGGTAATACTAGGTTAGTATTGATGAATGGGAGGAGGGATGAATGGGAGGAGGGATGAATGGGGAGTACTGGGGGAGGGATGTAAGGGTGGGATAACGTTTTACAGGTTGGGGCCTCTTTTCTCTGAAGAACCCTGAGAGGGAGGGGTCGTCTGTTCTCTGAAGAACCCTGAGAGAGGGAGGGGTCGTCTGTTCTCTGAAGAACCCTGAGAGAGGGAGGGGTCGTCTGTTCTCTGATGAACCCTGAGAGAGGGAGGGGTCGTCTGTTCTCTGATGAACCCTGAGAGAGGGAGGGGTCGTCTGTTCTCTGATGAACCCTGAGAGAGGGAGGGGTCGTCTGTTCTCTGATGAACCCTGAGAGAGGGAGGGGTCGTCTGTTCTCTGATGAACCCTGAGAGAGGGAGGGGTCGTCTGTTCTCTGAAGAACCCAGAGAGAGGGAGGGGTCGTCTGTTCTCTGATGAACCCAGAGAGGGGGAGGGGTTGTCTGTTCTCTGATGAACCCTGAGAGAGGGAGAACTCCATAATAACAGAAAACACTATGTCATCATCAATGACATCATGCATCAGATGGATGAAACTATCTGCTTCATGCCTGAACAGAACCACACACACACGATCTGTGTTTGTCCCTTTTTATGAAGCCAATCCTCCTGTTTCCCCCCCCCCATTTTCCTTATTGGGTTTCTCTTTTCTACTCCTCCTCTTGCTTTGGCAGCCCTGACAGTCTATTGGAATAGTAATCCAGTCGGTTGTATTCTGTTACGCCTTCTGTGTGGGTGTTGTGAAGTAGGCCTGTCATTACTGGGGAATTTTCCCCATCTGTGCTCTAGATTCAGGGACCATGACCTCGCCCGGCCTCCACTAAAGCCCAGGCTTCAGGACCTCGCCCGGCCTCCACTAAAGCCCAGGCTTCAGCACCAGGAGCTTGCCTGGCCTCCACTAAAGCACAGCCTTCAGCCCCAGGACCTCGCCCGGCCTCCACTAAAGCCCAGGCTTCAGGACCTCGCCCGGCCTCCACTAAAGCCCAGGCTTCAGCACCAGGACCTCGCCCGGCCTCCACTAAAGCCCAGGCTTCAGGACCTCGCCCGGCCTCCACTAAAGCCCAGGCTTCAGCACCAGGACCTCGCCCGGCCTCCACTAAAGCCCAGGCTTCAGCCCCAGGACCTCGCCCGGCCTCCACTAAAGCCCAGGCTTCAGGACCTCGCCCGGCCTCCACTAAAGCCCAGGCTTCAGCACCATGTCCTCGCCCGGTCTCCACTAAAGACCAGGCTTCAGGTCCTCGCCCGGCCTCCACTAAAGCCCAGGCTTCAGGTCCTCGCCCGGCCTCCACTAAAGCCCAGGCTTCAGGACCGGGACCTCGCCCGGCCTCCACTAAAGCCCAGGCTTCAGGTCCTCGCCCGGCCTCCACTAAAGCCCAGGCTTCAGGACCTCGCCCGGCCTCCACTAAAGCCCAGGCTTCAGGTCCTCGCCCGGCCTCCACTAAAGACCAGGCTTCAGGTCCTCGCCCGGCCTCCACTAAAGCCCAGGCTTCAGGTCCTCGCCCGGCCTCCACTAAAGCCCAGGCTTCAGGACCAGGACCTCGCCCGGCCTCCACTAAAGCCCAGGCTTCAGGACCAGGACCTCGCCCGGCCTCCACTAAAGCCCAGGCTTCAGGTCCTCGCCCGGCCTCCACTAAAGACCAGGTTTCAGGTCCTCGCCCGGCCTCCACTAAAGCCCAGGCTTCAGGTCCTCGCCCGGCCTCCACTAAAGCCCAGGCTTCAGGTCCTCGCCCGGCCTCCACTAAAGCCCAGGCTTCAGGTCCTCGCCCGGCCTCCACTAAAGACCAGGTTTCAGGTCCTCGCCCGGCCTCCACTAAAGCCCAGGCTTCAGGTCCTCGCCCGGCCTCCACTAAAGCCCAGGCTTCAGGTCCTCGCCCGGCCTCCACTAAAGCCCAGGCTTCAGGTCCTCGCCCGGCCTCCACTAAAGCCCAGGCTTCAGGTCCTCGCCCGGCCTCCACTAAAGACCAGGTTTCAGGTCCTCGCCCGGCCTCCACTAAAGCCCAGGCTTCAGGTCCTCGCCCGGCCTCCACTAAAGCCCAGGCTTCAGGTCCTCGCCCGGCCTCCACTAAAGCCCAGGCTTCAGGTCCTCGCCCGGCCTCCACTAAAGCCCAGGCTTCAGGTCCTCGCCCGGCCTCCACTAAAGCCCAGGCTTCAGGTCCTCGCCCGGCCTCCACTAAAGCCCAGGCTTCAGGTCCTCGCCCGGCCTCCACTAAAGCCCAGGCTTCAGGTCCTCGCCCGGCCTCCACTAAAGCCCAGGCTTCAGGTCCTCGCCCGGCCTCCACTAAAGCCCAGGCTTCAGGTCCTCGCCCGGCCTCCACTAAAGCCCAGGCTTCAGGTCCTCGCCCGGCCTCCACTAAAGACCAGGCTTCAGGTCCTCGCCCGGCCTCCACTAAAGACCAGGCTTCAGGTCCTCGCCCGGCCTCCACTAAAGCCCAGGCTTCAGGACCAGGACCTCGCCCGGCCTCCACTAAAGCCCAGGCTTCAGGTCCTCGCCCGGCCTCCACTAAAGACCAGGTTTCAGGACCTCGCCCGGCCTCCACTAAAGACCAGGTTTCAGGACCTCGCCCGGCCTCCACTAAAGACCAGGCTTCAGGTCCTCGCCCGGCCTCCACTAAAGCCCAGGCTTCAGGTCCTCGCCCGGCCTCCACTAAAGCCCAGGCTTCAGGTCCTCGCCCGGCCTCCACTAAAGCCCAGGCTTCAGGTCCTCGCCCGGCCTCCACTAAAGACCAGGCTTCAGGTCCTCGCCCGGCCTCCACTAAAGCCCAGGCTTCAGGTCCTCGCCCGGCCTCCACTAAAGCCCAGGCTTCAGGTCCTCGCCCGGCCTCCACTAAAGACCAGGCTTCAGGTCCTCGCCCGGCCTCCACTAAAGACCAGGCTTCAGGTCCTCGCCCGGCCTCCACTAAAGCCCAGGCTTCAGGACCAGGACCTCGCCCGGCCTCCACTAAAGCCCAGGCTTCAGGCCCTCGCCCGGCCTCCACTAAAGACCAGGTTTCAGGACCTCGCCCGGCCTCCACTAAAGACCAGGTTTCAGGACCTCGCCCGGCCTCCACTAAAGACCAGGCTTCAGGTCCTCGCCCGGCCTCCACTAAAGCCCAGGCTTCAGGACCTCGCCCGGCCTCCACTAAAGCCCAGGCTTCAGGTCCTCGCCCGGCCTCCACTAAAGCCCAGGCTTCAGGTCCTCGCCCGGCCTCCACTAAAGCCCAGGCTTCAGGACCTCGCCCGGCCTCCACTAAAGCCCAGGCTTCAGGTCCTCGCCCGGCCTCCACTAAAGCCCAGGCTTCAGGTCCTCGCCCGGCCTCCACTAAAGCCCAGGCTTCAAGTCCTCGCCCGGCCTCCACTAAAGACCAGGCTTCAGGTCCTCGCCCGGCCTCCACTAAAGCCCAGGCTTCAGGTCCTCGCCCGGCCTCCACTAAAGCCCAGGCTTCAGGTCCTCGCCCGGCCTCCACTAAAGCCCAGGCTTCAGGTCCTCGCCCGGCCTCCACTAAAGCCCAGGCTTCAGGTCCTCGCCCGGCCTCCACTAAAGCCCAGGCTTCAGGTCCTCGCCCGGCCTCCACTAAAGACCAGGCTTCAGGTCCTCGCCCGGCCTCCACTAAAGCCCAGGCTTCAGGTCCTCGCCCGGCCTCCACTAAAGCCCAGGCTTCAGGTCCTCGCCCGGCCTCCACTAAAGACCAGGCTTCAGGTCCTCGCCCGGCCTCCACTAAAGACCAGGCTTCAGGTCCTCGCCCGGCCTCCACTAAAGCCCAGGCTTCAGGACCAGGACCTCGCCCGGCCTCCACTAAAGCCCAGGCTTCAGGTCCTCGCCCGGCCTCCACTAAAGCCCAGGCTTCAGGTCCTCGCCCGGCCTCCACTAAAGCCCAGGCTTCAGGTCCTCGCCCGGCCTCCACTAAAGACCAGGCTTCAGGTCCTCGCCCGGCCTCCACTAAAGCCCAGGCTTCAGGTCCTCGCCCGGCCTCCACTAAAGCCCAGGCTTCAGGTCCTCGCCCGGCCTCCACTAAAGCCCAGGCTTCAGGTCCTCGCCCGGCCTCCACTAAAGCCCAGGCTTCAGGTCCTCGCCCGGCCTCCACTAAAGACCAGGCTTCAGGTCCTCGCCCGGCCTCCACTAAAGCCCAGGCTTCAGGTCCTCGCCCGGCCTCCACTAAAGCCCAGGCTTCAGGTCCTCGCCCGGCCTCCACTAAAGACCAGGCTTCAGGTCCTCGCCCGGCCTCCACTAAAGACCAGGCTTCAGGTCCTCGCCCGGCCTCCACTAAAGCCCAGGCTTCAGGACCAGGACCTCGCCCGGCCTCCACTAAAGCCCAGGCTTCAGGTCCTCGCCCGGCCTCCACTAAAGCCCAGGCTTCAGGACCTCGCCCGGCCTCCACTAAAGCCCAGGCTTCAGGTCCTCGCCCGGCCTCCACTAAAGCCCAGGCTTCAGGACCTCGCCCGGCCTCCACTAAAGCCCAGGCTTCAGGTCCTCGCCCGGCCTCCACTAAAGCCCAGGCTTCAGGACCAGGACCTCGCCCGGCCTCCACTAAAGCCCAGGCTTCAGGACCAGGACCTCGCCCGGTCTCCACTAAAGCCCAGGCTTCAGGTCCTCGCCCGGCCTCCACTAAAGCCCAGGCTTCAGGTCCTCGCCCGGCCTCCACTAAAGCCCAGGCTTCAGGTCCTCGCCCGGCCTCCACTAAAGCCCAGGCTTCAGGTCCTCGCCCGGCCTCCACTAAAGCCCAGGCTTCAGGTCCTCGCCCGGCCTCCACTAAAGCCCAGGCTTCAGGACCAGGACCTCGCCCGGCCTCCACTAAAGCCCAGGCTTCAGGTCCTCGCCCGGCCTCCACTAAAGACCAGGCTTCAACGCCAGCTCCCCTCCTTTTCTTTCCTTTCCTCTGGGCTTACACACACACACACACACACACACACACACACACACACACACACACACACACAGTGCTGGCCAAAGTAGAAGAGATTTTGTTTTGTCGAACAACTGAGAAGGTCACGTCTGGTGCCTTGTTAAAAGGACTTTCTACTTAAAAATGCATGAAGGAATAAAATGATTCTCCTCTCCCTTCACCCTGCTGCTGATTATTTTAGAGGGCACTTTGCCTTGAACATGATTACATTGTTAATCTGGGTAAGATTATACTGTGCCTTCAGAGAGTTATCATACCGCTTGATTTATTCCACTTTTTGTTCTTAGATCCGTAATTCAAAATGGATTACATAAAAACAAATTTCACCCATCTACACACAAAACCACATAACCACAGTGAGATTTTCGTTGTTGAAATGTTAGAAAATGTATTGAAAATGAAATACAGAAATATCTCATTTACATAACTATTCACACTCCTGAGTGAGTACATGTTAGATTCACCGTTGGCAGTGAGTACAGCTGTGTCTCTTTGCACACCTGGATTATACACATTAGTTGATTAGCAATGATAAACATTTTCAAGTATTGCAATAGATTTTCATGCCAATTTAAGTCAAACTGTATCTACTCGTGAATATTCAATGTTGTCTTGGTATGCAACTCCAGTGTTTATTTTTTTGGCCTTTGTGTTTTTGGTTATTGTCCTTCTGAAAGGTGCATTTGTGTCTGTTGGAAAGCAGACTGAACCTGGCTTTCCTCTAGGATTTTGCCTGTGCTTAGTTCTATTCAGTTTAATTTTTATCCTAAAAAACTCCCTAGTCCTTGCCTTTGACAAGCATATCCATAACATGATGCAGCCACCGCATGCAGTATTTTTACTTTAGTGCCTTTCTGTTAACAGGATGCATGTTTTGGTATATTTTTCTGTACAGGCTTCCTTCTTTTCACTGTAATCTAATCTATTTTGAGTCAAAAAAAAAAATTGTTTTGCTTACTACATAATTCCATACGTGTTGTTTCATAGTTTTGATATCGTCATTATTATTATTATACAATGTAAAAAAAAAAAACTTGAATGAGTAGCTGTGTCCAAACTTTTGACTGGTACTGTATATTTAGGAGCTACCGAATGTCATTTTTTGGGGGGGGAATTTGGACATCTACAAGCTAATCTGAAGGAAGAACAGTACTGGCTCCGGAGCAGCATGAGTACATGTTGTGTCTGTGTGGAGTCTGGAGTCGCTAGGGCGACGGGCCTGCATGCTCTGCTTAAAAAAAAAGATGGGGGGGAGGGAGGAGCAGAGCCCGAGAACAGTGGAGAGAAAAAAAAAACGCAAGAAAATCTGAAGATTGCGGTGGCAGCTGTACAGATAACTCATTCTAAGGGCTTTGACTTGATCAAACACAACGGAAACCGAACACACTATGATTCCCCGTCACTTTATTAAGGCAACCACTTATTTAAATAACTAGAAAATTAAACTTCCTTTTTTATTTTTTCACCGGAAAAAAATAAACGCATAAGAAAAATCTTGCCGCTCTAAAATGCTTCGTAGTGTAATTTCTGCTCGGCATCAGACTCATTTTGTCCTTCAGTTGCACTTCTCCGCCTGATTTGCGAAGGGGCATTTTATCAGCAGACAGCGCTCTGACTCATGTGTAGCTCGTTTTCTCTGGTACTTTTCTTGGTGTAGCTAGCCTAGTCTTCTTAGGTATTATTAATGCATGATGAACTTTTTAAGCAAAACATTAGGAAATGATGGCTTTTGCAATGAAGACCTTGCTTTGTCATTGTAAGATAATTTAATACCAGCCAAATACAGTTGCTCTTCTGTTATCTGAGGAAATTAAGATGATTTCTGCTGACTGTGTTGCACAAATGTATTTTTTTGAGAAATAAAAATATAGTTGCACGTCAATGATCACTCTCTTAAAGCAAAAAAAAAACAAACACTTAATTTTAAAAATAAAATGTGACCCCCTGTACACAGCTACTCCCATTGTGGTATTTCCAAACTAACGTGACTGGCTCAGCTGTTCTGGGGAACTTTGGGGAGCTTCATAATGTGACTGGCTCAACTGTTCTGGGGAACTATGGGAAGCTTGATAACGTGACTGGCTCAGCTGTTCTGGGGAACTATGGGAAGCTTGATAATGTGACTGGCCCAACTGTTCTGGGGAACTATGGGAAGCTTCATAATGTGACTGGCCCAACTATTCTGGGGAACTTTGGGAAGCTTCATAACGTGACTGGCTCAACTGTTCTGGGGAACTATGGGAAGCTTGATAACGTGACTGGCTCAACTGTTCTGGGGAACTATGGGAAGCTTGATAACGTGACTGGCTCAACTGTTCTGGGGAACTATGGGAAGCTTGATAACGTGACTGGCTCAACTGTTCTGGGGAACTTTGGGAAGCTTGATAACGTGACTGGCTCAACTGTTCTGGGGAACTTTGGGAAGCTTCATAACGTGACTGGCTCAACTGTTCTGGGGAACTTTGGGAAGCTTGATAATGTGACTGGCTCAACTGTTCTGGGGAACTATGGGAAGCTTGATAACGTGACTGGCTCAACTGTTCTGGGGAACTATGGGAAGCTTGATAACGTGACTGGCTCAACTGTTCTGGGGAACTATGGGAAGCTTGATAACGTGACTGGCTCAACTGTTCTGGGGAACTTTGGGAAGCTTGATAACGTGACTGGCTCAACTGTTCTGGGGAACTTTGGGAAGCTTCATAACGTGACTGGCTCAACTGTTCTGGGGAACTATGGGAAGCTTCATAATGTGACTGGCCCAACTGTTCTGGGGAACTTTGGGAAGCTTGATAACGTGACTGGCTCAACTGTTCTGGGGAACTTTGGGAAGCTTGATAACGTGACTGGCTCAACTGTTCTGGGGAACTTTGGGAAGCTTCATAATGTGACCGATGAAATTAACGTGATCTGCTTTACTTCCTGATGTATTGCACTAGTTGAATGCAGGTTACTTAAAAAGTAGCTACAAACACTTAAAATTGTTATTCAACGGTATAAAAAAAAAAAAAACATCTCGTGGCTATTTCCAAATACCCCTGTATACGGTATACCGCCCAAGCCTAGTAGCCAGGACCAATCTCCTGTACAGAGGCTTCCTTTTGTCCACACACACACACACACACACACATTGGTACGCAGGGTACAAAGCCCCCTAAGAAATCATCCGTCCTGAGGCACTCTGGGAGAATAATGGAGTCTATAGCCGCTGCACTTCCGTGGCTGGCATGGCAGAGCGTGTGAACTAAAGCAACAGAGCTTTGATTTTAGTGAGAACCTGATCAGGAACCATATGGCTCCCGTCAGAGAGGGAGAGACCGGCAGGCTCAGTAGAGAGAGCGAGAGCGAGCGTTTTGGTTATTTAGTTAATTGGTTATTTTCTCACTGTCCAGAATTTGCAAATAATAGTCCTCTGTCCTTTTTTCTTTCTTTTCAATACTCCCTGATTGACTAGCTTTCCTTTTCAGTGATTATTAGTGAGCTGGACATGGTCAATAAACTGTGTGAATGTAGGTCCATTATCATTCTACAGTTTTAATTTGGTTTGAGTCATTTTAAAGTATGTTTGAGTTTGTCTGTCTGTCCTCCCCCAAAACACACACATATGTGACCCGTTTCAGGAAACTAGGCCTATGTTGCAGGCCACTACTTCACAGGAGAGGAAAACGCGAACTTTCACGTTTTTTATAATCAATCCTCAGGTTGTTTTTAAAATATATAACCGATAATATATCAACCGCAACTGTATTTTTCAGTAGGAGAGGGAAAGGAAATGGCTGTCCAAACTCTGTTGCGTGAGCAAAACTCATGCGAACACCTGACGCGATGTTATCTTTCTGGCTCATTTTTCAAATTAAAAGCCTGAAACTATGTCTGAAGACTGTTGACACCTTGAGGATGCGATAGGAAAAGGAATCTGGTTGATATACCTTTAAATGGAGCAAAGGCAGGCTATGGAACATGGAGTTTTCAAAACAGAAGCCACTTCCTGGTTTAATTTTCCTCAGGGTTTTGCCTGCAGTATCAGTTCTGTTATACTCACAGACAATATTTTGACAGTTTTGGAAACTTTAGAGTGTTTTCTATCCAATACTAAAGTAATATGCATATATTAGCAACTGAGACTGAGGAGCTGGCCGTTTTACTCTGGGCACCTTTTCATCCAAGCTTCTCAATACTGCCCCTGCGGCCATAAGAAGTTAACTACCTGCAGATTCATGCAGGGTAGTAACGTCATGTGTTGGGATTATGGTTAATTGTTTAGCTAGCTACATGTCTTAACAAAAGACTCCACTATGCAAGTAACTATTTCGGGTGCATTCGTAAATTCAGTCTCTGCTCCGATTTCAGTGCACTCTCGTCTAATTGTGACGGAGCGAAGAATAACTGATGAATTTACGAACGCTTAACACCTGGTGAATATGGTCGGTGTCAGTAAACCGTGGCAAAAAAAGTGTAATTAAATTGTTGCCAGCAGCACAGTCACATTCACCAACACTCTAGATAACATGAAACAGCCTAACCAGCTCTACCAGGGTGAGTAAAATGGTCAGAGTGAGGTGTTCTCTCATTGGTGTCTGGAAGTAGTGGAGGTTAAAGCTGAAGAGGGTGTAGACAAAGAAGAGCTCTCCAGTAGGTACCAAAAAATATTCAAAGGCCATTTTCTCAAGTGAGGTTACAAGTTGATCAACTTTCAAAGCAGAATTACTTTCCCATTGTTCCTCAAATGCAGTGTATGATAAACCATGTTGTAGCTCTGAGTCTGCTTATCCAATGTAAAAAAAATATATATTTATATAAATAATCCAAAGTTGCTTCATAAGACCGAAATCAAGGTGGTTGGTCAACATATTATATACAGTGTTTACCATATATGTCTTGCTCTCTCTCACTCTATAACTCGTTTTATTCAGGACGGAAAGTTAATTTCTTTGCAACATTTATTTGCAGTTTTGCTTTGGTCTTATTGCAAACAGGATGTATGTTTTTGAATATTTTGTATTCTGTACCGACTTCCTTCTTGACTGGGTGGTGTAATTAATAACTTCATCATGCTCAAAGGGATATTCAATATCTGCTTTATAAAAAAAACGTATGGGTTCCCTTCTTTGCGAGGCATTGGGAAAACCTCCCTGGTCATTGTGGTTGAATCTGTATTCACTACTCGACTGATGGACCTTACAATTATCTGTATGTGTGGGGTGCATGGATGAGGTAGTCATTAAAACATTTTTTTTTTAAACACTTATTGCACCCAGAGTGAGTCCATGTAACTTATTATGTGACTTGTTAAGCACATGTTTTACTCCTGAACTTTATTTAGGTTTGCCATAACAAAGGGGTTGAATAGTTATTGACTCGAGACATTTCAGCGTTTCATTTTTTATTAATTTGTAAAAACAAAATTCTACTTTAACATTATGTGGTTGTGTGTGTGTAGACCAGTGACACATTTCAATTGAATCAGTTTTAAATTCAGTCTGTAACACAACACGATGCGTAAGTGAAGGAGTGTGAACACTTTCTGAAGGCACTGTAGTGCACTACTTTGGACCAGAGCCTTATGGGTCTTGTTTAAAAGCAGTTCACCTCATAGGAAATAGGATGCCGTTTGAGACACAACAGGTTGTTTTTGAGAAACCCTTAGGCCCAGTTGGTTATAATAGGATGCGCCAGCAGAGCAAAGCAGTACAAAATGAACAAAACAAAAAATCTAGGCCAACAAACCGGTTTGGTTTCTGCTGACTGACTGTTGTTGGTAGTAAAGTACAGATTCTTTCCTTTTAAGGTGCCTTTCCTTTTTAATCTTGGGGATAGGGGGCAGAATTTTCACTTTTGGATAAATAGCGTGCCCAATTTCAACTTCCTGCTACTCATGCCAAGAATATAAGATATGCATATTACTCATAGATTTGAATAGAAAACACTCTGAAGTTTCTAAAACTGTTTGAATCATGTCTGTGACTGTAACAGAACTTATATAGCAGGCAAATCCCTGAGGACTAACTGTTCAGATTTCCCTCTCCCCCCTCTCTGTTGAATATATTGTCTTTGCCATTGGATATTTAATAGGAACCCATTTTCAGTTCCTACCGCTTCCACACGATGTCGCCAGTGTTTGGAATATGGTTGAAGTTATTTCTTTGTTTATTGGGGAAGTAGGCCAACTCGGAACTGGGGACACATTTGTGAGTTGCGCAAGACGTGAACAGCAGTGCTGGTTTGGTTTCGTTCCTGTATTGAATACAGATTGGCCCCGTCTACAATTTGATCGATTTATTAACGTTTAAAAATACCTAACGTCGTATTACAAAAGTAGTTTGAAATATTTTTGCAAAGTTTATAGGCAACTTTTGAAATGTTTTGTAGTGACGTTGTGTTTTGGTAAGCTGTTTTTTTTCTGGATTAAACGCGCTTTATAAATGGACATTTTCAATATATACAGTGCCTTGCGAAAGTATTCGGCCCCCTTGAACTTTGCGACCTTTTGCCACATTTCAGGCTTCAAACATAAAGATATAAAACTGTATTTTTTTGTGAAGAATCAACAACAAGTGGGACACAATCATGAAGTGGAACGACATTTATTGGATATTTCAAACTCTTAACAAATCAAAAACTGAAAAATTGGGCGTGCAAAATTATTCAGCCCCTTTACTTTCAGTGCAGCAAACTCTCTCAAGAAGTTCAGTGAGGATCTCTGAATGATCCAATGTTGACCTAAATGACTAATGATGATAAATACAATCCACCTGTGTGTAATCAAGTCTCCGTATAAATGCACCTGCACTGTGATAGTCTCAGAGGTCCGTTAAAAGCGCAGAGAGCATCATGAAGAACAAGGAACACGCCAGGCAGGTCCGAGATACTGTTGTGAAGAAGTTTAAAGCCGGATTTGGATACAAAAAGATTTCCCAAGCTTTAAACATCCCAAGGAGCACTGTGCAAGCGATAATATTGAAATGGAAGGAGTATCAGACCACTGCAAATCTACCAAGACCTGGCCGTCCCTCTAAACTTTCAGCTCATACAAGGAGAAGACTGATCAGAGATGCAGCCAAGAGGCCCATGATCACTCTGGATGAACTGCAGAGATCTACAGCTGAGGTGGGAGACTCTGTCCATAGGACAACAATCAGTCGTATATTGCACAAATCTGGCCTTTATGGAAGAGTGGCAAGAAGAAAGCCATTTCTTAAAGATTTCCATAAAAAGTGTTGTTTAAAGTTTGCCACAAGCCACCTGGGAGACACACCAAACATGTGGAAGAAGGTGCTCTGGTCAGATGAAACCAAAATTGAACTTTTTGGCAACAATGCAAAACGTTATGTTTGGCGTAAAAGCAACACAGCTGAACACACCATCCCCACTGTCAAACATGGTGGTGGCAGCATCATGGTTTGGGCCTGCTTTTCTTCAGCAGGGACAGGGAAGATGGTTAAAATTGATGGGAAGATGGATGGAGCCAAATACAGGACCATTCTGGAAGAAAACCTGATGGAGTCTGCAAAAGACCTGAGACTGGGATGGAGATTTGTCTTCCAACAAGACAATGATCCAAAACATAAAGCAAAATCTACAATGGAATGGTTCAAAAATAAACATATCCAGGTGTTAGAATGGCCAAGTCAAAGTCCAGACCTGAATCCAATCGAGAATCTGTGGAAAGAACTGAAAACTGCTTTGTTATATCTTTGTTTGAAGCCTGAAATGTGGCAAAAGGTCGCAAAGTTCAAGGGGGCCGAATACTTTCGCAAGGCACTGTATATAGACGGAATTAATAGAACAAAAAGACCAATTGTGATGTTTATGGGACATATTGGAGTGCCAACAAAAGAAGCTCGTCAAAGGTAATGTATATTTTATTTCAGTGTTTTGTGTAGCTCCTGCTACGCTAGCTCCTTTGTTTACTGCTGGTGCAGATGGATACAGGCTATTCGATAATTTGCTTCTTATGCTTTCGCCAAAAAGCATTTTTAAAATCTGACATGTTGGCTGGATTCACAACGAGTGTAGCTTTAATTGAGTATCTTACATGTGTGATTTAATGAAAGTTTTAATTTTATAGCATTTTATTTGAGTCTGCCGTTCTGCATTTCCCCTGGCTTTAGGCCAGTTGAGACGCTAGCGTCTCCCCTATCCATATTAAGGTGCCTTTCCCTTTTAAGGTGCCTTTCCCTTTTAAGGTGCCTTTCCCTTTTAAGGTGCCTTTCCCTTTTAAGGTGCCTTTCCCTTTAACAATTATTTAGTGCTTTCGTTACTGCGTGTGAAACGAGGCCTCAGTACTGTAACTGAAGAATGTCACCCAGGCTTTTGTGGAATGAGCACCATTATCCAAATAATCATGTCACGCAGGGAAGAAGAATGAAGCTGCTCATAAAAACACTAAGTTATCTTTACCCCAATACATCCTCTCTGTTCATATTCAGAACAGGCTGTGACCACGAAGATAGGGTACGTGCTGACTGGGAGTTCAGTCAAGATTTGATGTAGTTTTTCCTCTCGGGTTTCAACTACGGCGGGTGCTTTTTGTTGTTGAGTTCTCACTCGGCACAGCATGAGTTGAAGAGGGCTGGTTAACGTTTGATTGCAATGGTCAGATTCCCAGATTGCACTTTTGTATTGGACTGCAATGCGTCTATAGTCAGAAACAAGAACAGTTTCCCAACACTGATAATGATAAGTCTGGCTGTGTTTGTTTAACGTTAAGTCCATTTTTTAAAATTTCCCTTCGGCTAACTCAATTCACTTTTAATTAAGGTTGTTCCTTCCTGCCTGCTTTAAACCCTGACATACTTTGTTTGCATGATGATGAGGTTAACCTGCTCTGTTGTTGCGGTGATCATGTTAACCTGCTCTGGTGTCATGGTGATTCGCCTATCCAGAGGGCATGTGAGGTGTCTGGCTTCTCCTCTAATGTATTAACTGCTGTTCTGTGTGGTGCTCTCGGTACCTGATAACACGGTGGGGTGGGGGGGGTGATTCCCCCTGAGCAGACTGTAATGAGTCGGTGGTGATTCCCCCTGAGCAGACTGTAATGAGTCGGTGGTGATTCCCCCTGAGCACACTAATGAGTCGGTGGTGATTCTCCCTGAGCAGACTGTAATGAGTCGGTGGTGATTCTCCCTGAGCAGACTGTAATGAGTCGGTGGTGATTCTCCCTGAGCACACTGTAATGAGTCGGTGGTGATTCTCCTTGAGCAGACTGTAATGAGTCGGTGGTGAGTCTCCTTGAGCAGACTGTAATGAGTCGGTGGTGATTCCCCCTGAGCAGACTGTAATGAGTCAGTGGTGATTCCCCCTGAGCAGACTGTAATGAGTCGGTGGTGATTCCCCCTGAGCACACTAATGAGTCGGTGGTGATTCTCCCTGAGCAGACTGTAATGAGTCGGTGGTGATTCTCCTTGAGCAGACTGTAATGAGTCGGTGGTGAGTCTCCTTGAGCAGACTGTAATGAGTCGGTGGTGATTCCCCCTGAGCAGACTGTAATGAGTCGGTGGTGATTCCCCCTGAGCAGACTGTAATGAGTCGGTGGTGATTCCCCCTGAGCACACTGTAATGAGTCGGTGGTGTTCCCCCCTGAGCAGACTGTAATGAGTCGGTGGTGATTCCCCCTGAGCACACTGTAATGAGTCGGTGGTGATTCTCCCTGAGCACACTGTAATGAGTCGGTGGTGATTCCCCCTGAGCAGACTGTAATGAGTCGGTGGTGATTCCCCCTGAGCACACTGTGCAATGAGAATCATGCTCTACTGCCCTGTCACAGGAATGACAAAATCCCATAGTACTATTCCTGATAGTACCATCTAGAATAGTACTATCAGTGTACACACGCGTACTTGCCTCCTACTGTGATCATTCCGTCTCCTCTATGAATCACATCTGCACGAACCCAGTCTTCACTGAGTCATCCATACATCAATTGTCTTAAATCATTTATTTATTACTAAGTGATTCACAGAAATGCATAAACAAAGTAAATATGGTTACAAGGAATGATAGGATAATGTGCCCCTAGTGGGCTAAACCGGTATCGCGGCTTGGTGGACAAAACGGGGAGTGGGGGTCAGCTGAGAAGTCACTACAGAGGTGATAATTATAACAATTTAAATACTAATCCTTTACACATGAACGCTCACTCATTCGGGAGCAATTGCAATCAATATATATATTTACGCTCAGTGTGTCGTCTTGATGGCTGGTGAAAAGTTTGTTTCTTTTGTAGAATTGTCTCTCTCTCTCTGTTGTGGTTAGAGCGGATTGTTCAGAGTAACATTCCTTCATTCGTTATAGAATAGATGTTTCGGCGGTTGTCGTTCTTCGCGTTCAGTGATACCGAATTCCTAGCTGCAGACTAGTAATTAATATCAAAGACTTGTTCTTATTCTGTCGGTATCGATAGTCTAAGAGTTTAACCACGTGGTATGATTAAAAGATTCAGCAATGGTCTACAACCTTCGTCCCCTCCTAATGGAGAAAAACATGGTCTGGTGATAATTTCTCAAAGTTGGGTTTTATTTGGAATGGCAGAAAAGGTCTGTCCCAGGATGTTTGACCCTAACTGGGCTCAGGGGCGGTCCTCTGATTTAGTTAACTCCAATTCCCTTTGAGTTTTCCTTCATTAATCAGTCCAAAATCACATTGTAAAATTGTGTAAACAGTGTCATACTCACTCACTCATCTTATACAACAATTAGATGTAAACCTCATATCTGAGGCTATTATATAAACAGCGTTATGGTAATGTGGCCACACCGTCTCCCATGAGCTTCCCCAAGTTGTAACAAACGGACCAGTTCGTAGCTGGATTCTTCACCGATCTTTTATACCTTTTCCGGAACATGAAATTTGTTCGGACCTTGAGTTCTGTGAGGTGGAAGAAATTCCTTTGTTTTCTATGAAACTTCACTCTGTCTCTTATACTGTGTGGCCATGAGGAGATCCTCAGGAATTTACGACCTCTCTCTGACCACAGCAGCCTAGTTGAAGGTGGAAAGGGGGAGGGGGATGGGGCTTGCTCTACCCAAACAGGGCAACGTCATGACAGTAGGGTACATCTTTCTCCTGGCGATGCAACAGGTCTTTTGAAGCCTCCTGCTCAGTCCACTAATGAGAGAGGGAGAGAGACGCACCCAGGAGTACGTGGACTGTGTGTGTGTGTGTGTGTGTGTGTGTACTCAACATGTGTATGATCCTAACTGTTCTCCTTCTGGCTCCTCTCTCCAGGCGGTTTCTCTGTGGTGTTCCTGGCCCGGACACAGAGTGGCATGCGCTGCGCTCTCAAGAGGATGTACGTCAACAACGTCCCTGACCTCAACATCTACAAGAGAGAGATCACTATTATGGTGGGCAGATAGAGTGTGAGAGACTGTGTGTTTGTGTGATTGCACCTTAACATGATTACTTGACTTAGGTCTGTGACGGTCATTTGAATTTTGGATGACGGTTATTGGCCAGACAAATCATTTTTTAAATTTTTTTTATGTCTTTTTTTTTTTTTTTTTTTTTTTACATCAGCAGATGTCACAAAGTGTTTATACAGAAACCCAGACTAAAACCCACAAAGGATTGTGGTCACCGTAATAACCATTCAATGCACATTTTCTCCGCTCCTGACTGCATGTGCTGCCACAGAAATATAATGAATAAAACAGGCGTACCCATTCCAGTCAATGATGGCATAATGGGTCAGACTGGCGGACATCGTGAGTGTACCAATGGGAGCAAAGCAGGAAGTAAACGCCAGAAGTGTACCCATCAGTATGTGCTGTGATTTGTTTATTTAAAAAAATAAGTGTATTCAAGTGAATGGACATTACAGGGACACATCAGTTTAAAAAAAAAAATGGTTTTAACTTTTATTTGACTAGGCAAGTCAGTTAAAGAACAAATACTTATTTATAATGACGGCCTAGGAACAGTAACCCGGACGACGCTGGGCCAATTGTGGCGCCGTCCTATGGGACTCCCAATCACGGCCGGATATGATTCAGCCTGGATTCGAACCAGGGACTGTAGTGAAGCCTCTTGCACTGTGATGCAGTGCTTTAGACCCCTGCGCCACTCTTGAGCCCAGTTAGAGGTAGACGCAGAGAAATTACGGAAACAAAATAAAGATAATAATAATAATAGATCATCGATTTCTTCTACAACAATGCTAGGCTCGATTTCTCCGCTGTTTTGGTCCCCGTACCTACCACGCCCTTAACGGCGTGAAGCGAACCCTTGCAGATACGGTGTGTGAGAGCGAAGTCTTGTGTCTCACTCATCTCAATATCTGCGTTTCAGCTCGTGGCAACGTCATTTCGTTGAGTCTACCTTTTGTTTTTCTTCCACATTTGAATGAACGTTCTACATTAGCGTGGAACCGTGGAACCGTGGAACCTTGCTGGTTTGTTTCAGCAAAGGAGCAACAACGTTTCATTCTCGTTAAGTCTGTTAGTTCAGAAAGGGTCTCAACCACTTGAATGCCATCAGCTGTTCGTTCCACAATTTATATATATATTTTTTAAAAACGGTTGACATTTTAGTTTAATGATGGTCTTCGTCCGTAACCGTTGGTAATACAGTAATCGTGACGGCCCTAGCTTGAATTTGTCTCTTTATGTTTTACGCCATCCAGAAAATCCACTTGTTATTTGAACTGAATGACCTCTAAGAAAGAGAGTAGATGAACATGTTCTCCCCCCCCCTCAATTTTTTTACCCCTGTCTAACTCAACAGCTAGTTTATTTTCTGTGGGGTTTGCTGACTTAAACCACGAGTAATATGTTCACTACCTGTCTCAAAATGTCCATAAACAAAGACCTTTCTTCTGAAACGTGTCATTCTATTCTTGTTCTGAGAAATTAAGGCGCTTTCATGCGAGAAATTGCCAAGAAACATAAGATCTCATGTAACGCTGTGTACTACTCCCTTCACAGAACAGAGCAAACTGGCTTTAACCAGAATAGAAAGAGTGCGAGGCCCCGGTGCACAACTGAGCAAGAGGACAAGTACATTAGTGTGTAGTTTGAGAAACAGACGCCTCACTAGTCCTCAACTGGCAGCTTCATCTCAATGTCAACAGTGAAGATGCGACTCCGGGATGCTGGCTTTCTTGGTAGAGTTGCAAAGAAAAAGCCATATCTCAGACTGGCCAATAAAAATAAAAGATTAAGATGGGCAAAAGAACACAGACACTGGACAGAGGAAGACAAAAAAAAAAAAAAAGTGTTATGGACAGACGAATCTAGGTTTGAGGTGTTCGAATCACAAAGAAGAACATTTTGTGAGAGGAAGAAAAGATGCAGGAGGAGTGCTTGACGCCGTCTGTCAAGCATGGTGGAGGCAATGTGGTGGTCTGGGGGTGCGTTGGTGGTGGTGAAGTGGGAGATTTGTACAGGGTAAAAGGGATCTTGAAGAAGGAAGGCTATCACTCCATTTTGCAACGCCATGCCATACCCTGTGGACAATGCTTAATTGGAGCCAATTTCTCCTACAACTGGACAATAACCCAAAAGCACAGCTCCAAACTATGCAATAACTATTTAGGGAAGAAGCGGTCGGCTGGTATTTTGTCTGTGCTGGCCACTCCATTATAGTCTCAGGTTTTCAACCCTATTGAGCTGTTGTGGGAGCAGCTTGACCGTATGGTACGTAGGAGGTGCCCATCAAGCCAATCCAACTTGTGGGGTGTGGCTGTAACTACCGTAGATGTGAGGTGGCTGTAACTACCGTAGATGTGAGGTGGTGGCTGTGACTACCGTAGATGTGAGGTGGCTGTGACTACCGTAGATGTGAGGTGGCTGGACTACCGTAGATGTGAGGTGGTGGCTGTGACTACCGTAGATGTGAGGTGGCTGTGACTACTGTAGATGTGAGGTGGTGGCTGTGACTACCGTAGATGTGAGGTGGCTGTGACTACCGTAGATGTGAGGTGGCTGGACTACCGTAGATGTGAGGTGGTGGCTGTGACTACCGTAGATGTGAGGTGGCTGTGACTACTGTAGATGTGAGGTGGTGGCTGTGACTACCGTAGATGTGAGGTGGCTGTGACTACCGTAGATGTGAGGTGGTGGCTGTGACTACCGTAGATGTGAGGTGGTGGCTGTGACTACCGTAGATGTGAGGTGGTGGCTGTGACTACCGTAGATGTGAGGTGGTGGCTGTGACTACCGTAGATGTGAGGTGGCTGTGACTACCGTAGATGTGAGGTGGTGGCTGTGACTACCGTAGATGTGAGGTGGTGGCTGTGACTACCGTAGATGTGAGGTGGTGGCTGTGACTACCGTAGATGTGAGGTGGTGGCTGTGACTACCGTAGATGTGAGGTGGCTGTGACTACTGTAGATGTGAGGTGGTGGCTGTGACTACCGTAGATGTGAGGTGGTGGCTGTGACTACCGTAGATGTGAGGTGGTGGCTGTGACTACCGTAGATGTGAGGTGGTGGCTGTGACTACCGTAGATGTGAGGTGGTGGCTGTGACTACCGTAGATGTGAGGTGGTGGCTGTGACTACCGTAGATGTGAGGTGGCTGTGACTACCGTAGATGTGAGGTGGCTGTGACTACCGTAGATGTGAGGTGGTGGCTGTGACTACCGTAGATGTGAGGTGGTGGCTGTGACTACCGTAGATGTGAGGTGGTGGCTGTGACTACCGTAGATGTGAGGTGGTGGCTGTGACTACCGTAGATGTGAGGTGGTGGCTGTGACTACCGTAGATGTGAGGTGGTGGCTGTGACTACCGTAGATGTGAGGTGGTGGCTGTGACTACCGTAGATGTGAGGTGGCTGTAACTGTGACTACCGTAGATGTGAGGTGGTGGCTGTGACTACCGTAGATGTGAGGTGGCTGTAACTGTGACTACCGTAGATGTGAGGTGGTGGCTGTGACTACCGTAGATGTGAGGTGGCTGTGACTACCGTAGATGTGAGGTGGTGGCTGTGACTACCGTAGATGTGAGGTGGTGGCTGTGACTACCGTAGATGTGAGGTGGTGGCTGTGACTACCGTAGATGTGAGGTGGCTGTGACTACCGTAGATGTGAGGTGGTGGCTGTGACTACCGTAGATGTGAGGTGGCTGTAACTACCGTAGATGTGAGGTGGCTGTGACTACCGTAGATGTGAGGTGGCTGTGACTACCGTAGATGTGAGGTGGTGGCTGTGACTACCGTAGATGTGAGGTGGTGGCTGTGACTACCGTAGATGTGAGGTGGTGGCTGTGACTACCGTAGATGTGAGGTGGTGGCTGTGACTACCGTAGATGTGAGGTGGTGGCTGTGACTACCGTAGATGTGAGGTGGTGGCTGTGACTACCGTAGATGTGAGGTGGTGGCTGTGACTACCGTAGATGTGAGGTGGCTGTGACTACCGTAGATGTGAGGTGGTGGCTGTGACTACCGTAGATGTGAGGTGGTGGCTGTGACTACCGTAGATGTGAGGTGGCTGTGACTACCGTAGATGTGAGGTGGTGGCTGTGACTACCGTAGATGTGAGGTGGTGACTGTGACTACCGTAGATGTGAAGTGGCTGTAACTACCGTAGATGTGAGGTGGCTGTGACTACCGTAGATGTGAGGTGGTGGCTGTGACTACCGTAGATGTGAGGTGGTGGCTGTGACTACCGTAGATGTGAGGTGGCTGTGACTACCGTAGATGTGAGGTGGTGGCTGTGACTACCGTAGATGTGAGGTGGTGGCTGTGACTACCGTAGATGTGAGGTGGTGGCTGTGACTACCGTAGATGTGAGGTGGCTGTAACTACCGTAGATGTGAGGTGGTGGCTGTGACTACCGTAGATGTGAGGTGGTGGCTGTGACTACCGTAGATGTGAGGTGGTGGCTGTGACTACCGTAGATGTGAGGTGGTGGCTGTGACTACCGTAGATGTGAGGTGGCTGTGACTACCGTAGATGTGAGGTGGTGGCTGTGACTACCGTAGATGTGAGGTGGCTGTGACTACCGTAGATGTGAGGTGGCTGTGACTACCGTAGATGTGAGGTGGTGGCTGTGACTACCGTAGATGTGAGGTGGTGACTGTGACTACCGTAGATGTGAAGTGGCTGTAACTACCGTAGATGTGAGGTGGCTGTGACTACCGTAGATGTGAGGTGGTGGCTGTGACTACCGTAGATGTGAGGTGGTGGCTGTGACTACCGTAGATGTGAGGTGGTGGCTGTGACTACCGTAGATGTGAGGTGGTGGCTGTGACTACCGTAGATGTGAGGTGGCTGTGACTACCGTAGATGTGAGGTGGTGGCTGTGACTACCGTAGATGTGAGGTGGTGGCTGTGACTACCGTAGATGTGAGGTGGTGGCTGTGACTACCGTAGATGTGAGGTGGCTGTAACTACCGTAGATGTGAGGTGGCTGTGACTACCGTAGATGTGAGGTGGCTGTGACTACCGTAGATGTGAGGTGGCTGTGACTACCGTAGATGTGAGGTGGCTGTGACTACCGTAGATGTGAGGTGGCTGTGACTACCGTAGATGTGAGGTGGTGGCTGTGGCTACCGTAGATGTGAGGTGGTGGCTGTGACTACCGTAGATGTGAGGTGGTGGCTGTGACTACCGTAGATGTGAGGTGGCTGTGACTACCGTAGATGTGAGGTGGTGGCTGTGACTACCGTAGATGTGAGGTGGTGGCTGTGACTACCGTAGATGTGAGGTGGTGGCTGTGACTACCGTAGATGTGAGGTGGCTGTGACTACCGTAGATGTGAGGTGGTGGCTGTGACTACCGTAGATGTGAGGTGGTGGCTGTGACTACCGTAGATGTGAGGTGGTGGCTGTGACTACCGTAGATGTGAGGTGGCTGTGACTACCGTAGATGTGAGGTGGTGGCTGTGACTACCGTAGATGTGAGGTGGCTGTGACTACCGTAGATGTGAGGTGGTGGCTGTGACTACCGTAGATGTGAGGTGGTGGCTGTGACTACCGTAGATGTGAGGTGGTGGCTGTGACTACCGTAGATGTGAGGTGGCTGTGACTACCGTAGATGTGAGGTGGTGGCTGTGACTACCGTAGATGTGAGGTGGTGGCTGTGACTACCGTAGATGTGAGGTGGTGGCTGTGACTACCGTAGATGTGAGGTGGCTGTGACTACCGTAGATGTGAGGTGGTGGCTGTGACTACCGTAGATGTGAGGTGGTGGCTGTGACTACCGTAGATGTGAGGTGGCTGTGACTACCGTAGATGTGAGGTGGTGGCTGTGACTACCGTAGATGTGAGGTGGTGGCTGTGACTACCGTAGATGTGAGGTGGTGGCTGTGACTACCGTAGATGTGAGGTGGTGGCTGTGACTACCGTAGATGTGAGGTGGTGGCTGTGACTACCGTAGATGTGAGGTGGCTGTAACTACCGTAGATGTGAGGTGGCTGTGACTACCGTAGATGTGAGGTGGCTGTGACTACCGTAGATGTGAGGTGGCTGTGACTACCGTAGATGTGAGGTGGCTGTGACTACCGTAGATGTGAGGTGGTGGCTGTGACTACCGTAGATGTGAGGTGGTGGCTGTGACTACCGTAGATGTGAGGTGGTGGCTGTGACTACCGTAGATGTGAGGTGGTGGCTGTGGCTACCGTAGATGTGAGGTGGTGGCTGTGACTACCGTAGATGTGAGGTGGTGGCTGTGACTACCGTAGATGTGAGGTGGTGGCTGTGACTACCGTAGATGTGAGGTGGTGGCTGTGACTACCGTAGATGTGAGGTGGTGGCTGTGACTACCGTAGATGTGAGGTGGCTGTGACTACCGTAGATGTGAGGTGGTGGCTGTGACTACCGTAGATGTGAGGTGGTGGCTGTGACTACCGTAGATGTGAGGTGGCTGTGACTACCGTAGATGTGAGGTGGTGGCTGTGACTACCGTAGATGTGAGGTGGTGGCTGTGACTACCGTAGATGTGAGGTGGTGGCTGTGACTACCGTAGATGTGAGGTGGTGGCTGTGACTACCGTAGATGTGAGGTGGTGGCTGTGACTACCGTAGATGTGAGGTGGTGGCTGTGACTACCGTAGATGTGAGGTGGCTGTGACTACCGTAGATGCGAGGTGGTGGCTGTGACTACCGTAGATGTGAGGTGGCTGTGACTACCGTAGATGTGAGGTGGTGGCTGTGACTACCGTAGATGTGAGGTGGTGGCTGTGACTACCGTAGATGTGAGGTGGCTGTGACTACCGTAGATGTGAGGTGGTGGCTGTGACTACCGTAGATGTGAGGTGGCTGTGACTACCGTAGATGTGAGGTGGCTGTGACTACCGTAGATGTGAGGTGGTGGCTGTGACTACCGTAGATGTGAGGTGGTGGCTGTGACTACCGTAGATGTGAGGTGGTGGCTGTGACTACCGTAGATGTGAGGTGGCTGTGACTACCGTAGATGTGAGGTGGCTGTGACTACCGTAGATGTGAGGTGGTGGCTGTGACTACCGTAGATGTGAGGTGGTGGCTGTGACTACCGTAGATGTGAGGTGGTGGCTGTGACTACCGTAGATGTGAGGTGGTGGCTGTGACTACCGTAGATGTGAGGTGGCTGTGACTACCGTAGATGTGAGGTGGTGGCTGTGACTACCGTAGATGTGAGGTGGTGGCTGTGACTACCGTAGATGTGAGGTGGCTGTGACTACCGTAGATGTGAGGTGGTGGCTGTGACTACCGTAGATGTGAGGTGGTGGCTGTGACTACCGTAGATGTGAGGTGGTGGCTGTGACTACCGTAGATGTGAGGTGGTGGCTGTGACTACCGTAGATGTGAGGTGGTGGCTGTGACTACCGTAGATGTGAGGTGGTGGCTGTGACTACCGTAGATGTGAGGTGGCTGTGACTACCGTAGATGTGAGGTGGCTGTGACTACCGTAGATGTGAGGTGGTGGCTGTGACTACCGTAGATGTGAGGTGGTGGCTGTGACTACCGTAGATGTGAGGTGGCTGTAACTACCGTAGATGTGAGGTGGTGGCTGTGACTACCGTAGATGTGAGGTGGCTGTGACTACCGTAGATGTGAGGTGGCTGTGACTACCGTAGATGTGAGGTGGTGGCTGTGACTACCGTAGATGTGAGGTGGTGGCTGTGACTACCGTAGATGTGAGGTGGTGGCTGTGACTACCGTAGATGTGAGGTGGCTGTGACTACCGTAGATGTGAGGTGGCTGTGACTACCGTAGATGTGAGGTGGTGGCTGTGACTACCGTAGATGTGAGGTGGTGGCTGTGACTACCGTAGATGTGTGGTGGCTGTAACTACCGTAGATGTGAGGTGGTGGCTGTGACTACCGTAGATGTGAGGTGGTGGCTGTGACTACCGTAGATGTGAGGTGGTGGCTGTGACTACCGTAGATGTGAGGTGGCTGTGACTACCGTAGATGTGAGGTGGTGGCTGTGACTACCGTAGATGTGAGGTGGTGGCTGTGACTACCGTAGATGTGAGGTGGTGGCTGTGACTACCGTAGATGTGAGGTGGTGGCTGTGACTACCGTAGATGTGAGGTGGTGGCTGTGACTACCGTAGATGTGAGGTGGTGGCTGTGACTACCGTAGATGTGAGGTGGTGGCTGTGACTACCGTAGATGTGTGGTGGCTGTAACTACCGTAGATGTGTGGTGGCTGTAACTACCGTAGATGTGAGGTGGTGGCTGTGACTACCGTAGATGTGAGGTGGTGGCTGTAACTACCGTAGATGTGAGGTGGCTGTGACTACCGTAGATGTGAGGTGGTGGCTGTGACTACCGTAGATGTGAGGTGGTGGCTGTGACTACCAAAGATGTGAGGTGGTGGCTGTGACTACCAAAGATGTGAGGTGGTGGCTGTGACTACCGTAGATGTGAGGTGGTGGCTGTGACTACCGTAGATGTGAGGTGGCTGTGACTACCGTAGATGTGAGGTGGTGGCTGTGACTACCGTAGATGTGAGGTGGTGGCTGTAACTACCGTAGATGTGAGGTGGTGGCTGTGACTACCGTAGATGTGAGGTGGTGGCTGTGACTACCGTAGATGTGAGGTGGCTGTGACTACCGTAGATGTGAGGTGGCTGTGACTACCGTAGATGTGAGGTGGCTGTGATTACCGTAGATGTGAGGTGGTGGCTGTGACTACCGTAGATGTGAGGTGGCTGTGACTACCGTAGATGTGAGGTGGTGGCTGTGACTACCGTAGATGTGAGGTGGTAGCTGTGATTACCGTAGATGTGAGGTGGCTGTGACTACCGTAGATGTGAGGTGGCTGTGACTACCGTAGATGTGAGGTGGCTGTAACTACCGTAGATGTGAGGTGGCTGTGACTACCGTAGATGTGAGGTGGCTGTGACTACCGTAGATGTGAGGTGGCTGTGACTACCGTAGATGTGAAGTGGCTGTGGCTACCATAGATGTGAGGTGGCTGTGACTACTGTAGATGTGAGGTGGCTGTGACTACTGTAGATGTGAAGTGGCTGTGACTACCGTAGATGTGAGGTGGCTGTGACTACCGTAGATGTGAGGTGGCTGTGACACACTGGGACAGGACGTGAACACTAAGAAACAAAGACCAACACCTGATGGTTGGACTGATGACTGACTTCACTTCTATGAGGAGAATAAGCCAGTCCCCCAATGTCCTCAATCTACAGTAGATTGAGGGAACAATGAAAACATTTGAATCCATTTTAGAATAAGGCTGTAACGTAACAAAATGTGGAATTTGTCAAGGGGTCTGAATACTTTCCGAATGCACTGTATTGATCTCTGTATCGATCTCTTAGAATGTCCTCCTCCTCCTCCTCCTCCTGCAGAAAGAGCTGTCAGGTCATAAGAACATAGTGAACTACCTGGACTCTACCATCAACTCCGTAGGGGACAGTGTCTGGGAGGTCCTTATCCTCATGGAGTACTGTAAAGGTAGGAGTTTTGGGTCCCCCCCTCTTCCATTTTCATACAGTTGTTCGGTCCGGTAATGTCATTTTATTATTGAACATACAGATATGGGACAAATATACTTCAGAGTTCAACAAATATTCCTGTGATTTTTTTTTTTCTGTCTTCTTATTGACCCTGGATTGTAACTTAAACATTCTCCTTCTCCTCTCTCACCCACTACCTCATTCTCCCCCTCTTTTTCACTCTCCTGCCCCCCCCCCCCCCCCCCTCCCCAGCTGGTCAGGTAGTGAAGCAGATGAACCAGCGTCTCCATATAGGGTTTACGGAGCCGGAGGTGTTGACCATCTTCACTGATACCTGTGAGGCTGTGGCCAGGCTGCATCAGTGTAGAACCCCTGTCATACACAGGGACCTGAAGGTAAGGAGAATAAACACACACACACACACACACACACACCTCATACACACACACACACACCTCATACACAGGGACCTCAAGGTATGGAGAAGAAACAGACCTCGGTCCTTCTCGCTCCTCTCTACTCTCTCCTTGACCACATCATTTGTGTTTCTCTGTTCTGCATAGTTTTCCTTCTACTCATTGTCCACCTCTCAATGCTCCTCTTCCTCTGTCATATTCTCTCTTCCTCTTCATCCTTGACCCCTTCTCCCCCTCCTCTTCCTATCGTCTGCCACAATGCGCTTATCTTTAATTCCCCCCCCTCCTCTACCTCCACCTTTCTCCATGTTTCTTCATCTTCCTAACACGGGGGTCTGCCCAGCCTGTCCTAACACGGGGGTCTGCCCAGCCTGTCCTAACACGGGGGTCTGCCCAGCCTGTCCTAACACGGGGGTCTGCCCAGCCTGTCCTAACACGGGGGTCTGCCCAGCCTGTCCTAACACGGGGGTCTGCCCAGCCTGTCCTAACACGGGGGTCTGCCCAGCCTGTCCTAACACGGGGGTCTGCCCGGTTAGGGTTAGAGTACAGGTTAGAGTACAGGTTAGGGTTAGAGTACAGGTTAGAGTACAGGTTAGGGTTAGAGTACAGGTTAGAGTACAGGTTAGAGTACAGGTTAGGGTACAGGTTAGAGTACAGGTTAGAGTACAGGTTAGAGTACAGGTTAGAGTACAGGTTAGAGTACAGGTTAGAGTACAGGTTAGGGTACAGGTTAGGGTACAGGTTAGGGTACAGGTTAGAGTACAGGGTAGAGTACAGGTTAGAGTACAGGTTAGAGTACAGGTTAGAGTACAGGTTAGAGTACAGGTTAGAGTACAGGTTAGAGTACAGGTTAGAGTACAGGTTAGGGTTAGAGTACAGGTTAGAGTACAGGTTAGGGTTAGAGTACAGGTTAGAGTACAGGTTAGGGTTAGAGTACAGGTTAGAGTACAGGTTAGGGTACAGGTTAGGGTTAGAGTACAGGTTAGAGTACAGGTTAGAGTACAGGTTAGAGTACAGGTTAGAGTACAGGTTAGAGTACAGGTTAGGGTTAGAGTACAGGTTAGAGTACAGGTTAGGGTTAGAGTACAGGTTAGAGTACAGGTTAGAGTACAGGTTAGAGTACAGGTTAGGGTACAGGTTAGAGTACAGGTTAGAGTACAGGTTAGAGTACAGGTTAGAGTACAGGTTAGGGTTAGAGTACAGGTTAGAGTACAGGTTAGGGTTAGAGTACAGGTTAGAGTACAGGTTAGAGTACAGGTTAGAGTACAGGTTAGGGTACAGGTTAGAGTACAGGTTAGAGTACAGGTTAGAGTACAGGTTAGAGTACAGGTTAGGGTACAGGTTAGAGTACAGGTTAGAGTACAGGTTAGGGTTAGAGTACAGGTTAGAGTACAGGTTAGGGTACAGGTTAGAGTACAGGTTAGAGTACAGGTTAGAGTACAGGTTAGAGTACAGGTTAGAGTACAGGTTAGGGTACAGGTTAGAGTACAGGTTAGGGTACAGGTTAGGGTACAGGTTAGGGTACAGGTTAGGGTACAGGTTAGGGTACAGGTTAGGGTACAGGTTAGAGTACAGGGTAGAGTACAGGTTAGAGTACAGGTTAGAGTACAGGGTAGAGTACAGGTTAGGGTACAGGTTAGAGTACAGGTTAGAGTACAGGTTAGAGTACAGGTTAGAGTACAGGTTAGAGTACAGGTTAGAGTACAGGTTAGGGTAAGAGTACAGGTTAGGTTAATAGTACAGGTTAGGGTACAGGTTAGAGTACAGGTTAGGGTACAGGTTAGAGTACAGGTTAGGGTACAGGTTAGAGTACAGGTTAGGGTACAGGTTAGAGTACAGGTCAGGGTAAGAGTACAGGTCAGGGTAAGAGTACAGGTTAGGGTTAGAGTACAGGTTAGGGTTAGAGTACAGGTTAGGGTAAGAGTACAGGTTAGGGTAAGAGTACAGGTTAGGGTAAGAGTACAGGTTAGGGTACAGGTTAGAGTACAGGTCAGGGTTAGAGTACAGGTCAGGGTTAGAGTACAGGTTAGGGTTAGAGTACAGGTTAGGGTAAGAGTACAGGTTAGGGTAAGATTACAGGTTAGGGTAAGAGTACAGGTTAGGGTAAGAGTACAGGTTAGGGTAAGAGTACAGGTCAGGGTACAGGTTAGGGTTAGAGTACTGGAGAAAGTGGGAGGACAGGTTAGTGTTAGACGTTTATGGTTAGGTGTAAGGGTTAAGGTTTAGGTTTATGAGTTATGGTTAGGGTTACAGGTTAGAGTACAGGTTAAGGTACAGGTAAGAGTACAGGTCAGGGTAAGTGTACAGGTTAGGGTAAGTGTACAGGTTAGGGTAAGAGTACAGGTTAGGGTACAGGTTAGGGTACAGGTTAGAGTACAGGTCAGGGTTAGAGTACAGGTTAGGGTAAGAGTACAGGTTAGGGTAAGAGTACAGGTTAGGGTAAGAGTACAGGTTAGGGTAAGAGTACAGGTTAGGGTAAGAGTACAGGTTAGGGTAAGAGTACAGGTTAGGGTAAGAGTACAGGTTAGGGTAAGAGTACAGGTTAGGGTAAGAGTACAGGTTAGGGTAAGAGTACAGGTTAGGGTAAGAGTACAGGTTAGGGTAAGAGTACAGGTCAGGGTACAGGTTAGGGTTAGAGTACTGGAGAAAGTGGGAGGACAGGTTAGTGTTAGACGTTTATGGTTAGGGGTAGGGTTAGGTGTAAGGGTTAAGGTTTAGGTTTATGAGTTATGGTTAGGGTTAAGGTTTAGGGTTAGGAGTTATGGTTAGGGTTAGGTGTAAAGGTTAAGGTTTAGGGTTAGGTGTAAGGGTTAAGGTTTAGGGTTATGAGTTATGGTTAGGGTTAAGGTTTAGGGTTAGGAGTTATGGTTAGGGTTAAGGTTTAGGGTTAGGTGTTAAGGTTAAGGTTTAGGGTTATGGTTAAGGTTAAGGTTTAGGGTTAGGAGTTATGGGTAGGTTAAGGTTTAGGGTTAGGGTTAGTTTTAGGGTTAGAAGCTAGGTTTAGGGTTATGAGTTATGGTTAGGGTTAAGGTTTAGGGTTATGGTTAGGGTTAAGGTTTAGGGTTAGGTGTAAAGGTTAAGGTTTAGGGTTAGGTGTAAGGGTTAGGGTTAGGTGTAAGGGTTAAGGTTTAGGGTTATGAGTTATGGGTAGGGTTAGGTTTAGGGTTAGGAGTTATGGTTAGGGTTAAGGTTTAGGGTTAGGTGTAAAGGTTAAGGTTTAGGGTTAGGTGTAAGGGTTAGGTGTAAGGGTTAAGGTTTAGGGTTATGAGTTATGGGTAGGGTTAGGTTTAGGGTTAGGAGTTATGGTTAGGGTTAAGGTTTAGGGTTAGGTGTAAAGGTTTAGGGTTAGGTGTAAGGGTTAAGGTTTAGGGTTATGAGTTATGGTTAAGGTTTAGGGTTAGGTGTAAGGGTTAAGGTTTAGGGTTATGAGTAATGGTTAAGGTTAAGGTTTAGGGTTAGGAGTTATGGGTAGGTTAAGGTTTAGGGTTAGGGTTAGTTTTAGGGTTAGAAGCTAGGTTTAGGGTTATGAGTTATGGTTAGGGTTATGAGTTATGGTTAGGGTTAAGGTTTTAGGTTTAGGGTTAGGTGTAAGGGTTAAGGTTTAGGGTTAGGGTTAGGTGTAAGGGTTAAGTTTAGGGAAAATAGGATTTTGAATGGGACTGAATTGTGTGTCCCCACAAGGTTAGCTGGACAAGACTGTTTCTGTGTCATTCAGCTCTCTTTCCCCTTCTGTCCTTTGTGTCGCTGTCCCCCCCCTCCCCCCTCTCCTTCTCCCATCATTTCATCCTTTGTGTCACTTTCAATCTAATATTCATCCTGTTCCCCTCTCGTTCCCATCTCCCTCAGTAATGTTTTGTGTATCTTGGCATATCTCTCTGCTGTGGACTAAAATAGTCAACAAAACAGAACCTGTCCAAGTCCTGTGAATAAACTCGTTTTCTATTGGCCAGCTTTAGTAGTCCAGCTACCTCACCATCCACATTGTAATTTGGGCAGTCAGTGACACACTCCTCTCTCTCTCTCTCTCTCTCTCTCTCTCTCTCTCTCTCTCGGTCTTTGTCTCTGTCTCGGTCTCTCTCTCGGTCTCCTTCCTCCATCAATATCTGTCGCTTTCAATCATTCACGTCCTCTTTTTTTTCCCCACCTTCATCTCCCCCTTCTGTCCATCTCTTACTAAAGTTTTGTCTCTCTCCTCCCCCCGTCTCCTCCAGGTAGAGAACATCCTCCTGAGTGATAATGGGAGTTATGTTCTGTGTGATTTTGGAAGTGCTACTCACAAGGTGCTGCTCCCACACAAAGACGGAGTGACTGCCGTGGAGGACGAAATCAAGAAGTGAGTGGGTGACCTTTGAATGTGTGTGCGCCTCACTTGTCATCTATGTGCATACGTTTGTAGATACACGTCATCACTGAGTCACGATTGTCCATCGGATTGACTGTAAAGGCTGTCTTTGCCAGGGCTGTCTTTGCCAGGGCTGTCTTTGCCAGGGCTGTCTTTGCAAAGGGCTGTCTTTGCAAAGGGCTGTCCTGTATGGTGTAAATTCTCACTAAAAGATGGGCATGCCATTGGTAGACATTCCATCAGTACCTGGTAACATAATAATCACCCATCAGTACCTGGTAACAGAATAATCACCCATCAGTACCTGGTAACAGAATAATCACCCATCAGTACCTGGTAACAGAATAATCACCCATCAGTACCTGGTAACAGAATAATCACCCATCAGTACCTGGTAACAGAATAATCACCCATCAGTACCTGGTAACAGAATAATCACCCATCAGTACCTGGTAACAGAATAATCACCCATCAGTACCTGGTAACAGAATAATCACCCATCAGTACCTGGTAACAGAATAATCACACAACACAGGATGGTTAAGTAAATTTAAATGTCTGAAATAACTTTTTTTAAATGTTTTATTTATTTCACCTTTATTTAACCAGGTAGGCTAGTTGAGAACACCTTTATTTAACCAGGTAGGCTAGTTGAGAACACCTTTATTTAACCAGGTAGGCCAGTTGAGAACACCTTTATTTAACCAGGTAGGCCAGTTGAGAACACCTTTATTTAACCAGGTAGGCTAGTTGAACACCTTTATTTAACCAGGTAGGCTAGTTGAGAACAAGTTCTCATTTGGAACTGCGACCTGGCCAAGATAAAGCATAGCAGTGTGAACAGACAACAGAGTTACACATGGAGTAAACAATTAACAAGTCAATAACACAGTAGAAAAAAAGGAGAGTCTATATACATTGTGTGCAAAAGGCATGAGGAGGTAGGTGAATAATTACAATTTTGCAGATTAACACTGGAGTGATAAATGATCAGATGGTCATGTGCAGGTAGAGATGTTGGTGTGCAAAATAGCAGAAAAGTAAATAAATAAAAACAGTATGGGGATGAGGTAGGTAAAATCGGGTGGGCTATTTACCGATAGACTATGTACAGCTGCAGCGATCGGTTAGCTGCTCAGATAGCAGAAGTTTGAAGTTGGTGAGGGAGATAAAAGTCTCCAACTTCAGCGATTTTTGCAATTGGTTCCAGTCACAGGCAGCAGAGAACTGGAACGAAAGGTGGCCAAATGAGGTGTTGGCTTTAGGGATGATCAGTGAGATACACCTGCTGGAGCGCGTGCTACGGGTGGGTGTTGCCATCGTGACCAGTGAACTGAGATAAGGCGGAGCTTTACCTAGCATGGACTTGTAGATGACCTGGAACCAGTGGGTCTGGCGACGAATATGTAGCGAGGGCCAGCCATACAAAACTAAGGAGATGATTGTGGACTTCAGGAAACAGCAGAGGAAACACCCCCCTATCCACATCGATGGAACAGTAGTGGAGAGGGTAGCAAGTTTTAAGTTCCTCGGCATACACATCACAGACAAACTGAATTGGTCCACTCACACAGACAGCATTGTGAAGAAGGCGCAGCAGCGCCTCTTCAACCTCAGGAGGCTGAAGAAATTTGGCTTGTCACCAAAAGCACTCACAAACTTCTACAGATCCACAATCGAGAGCATCCTGGCGGGCTGTATCACCACCTGGTACGGCAACTGCTCCGCCCTCAACCGTAAGGCTCTCCAGAGTTTACTAGGGTAAGTTTGGCAGCGTGAGTGAAGGAGGCTTTGTTGCGGAATAGAAAGCCGACTCTAGATTTGATTTTAGATTGGAGATGTTTGATATGAGTCTGGAAGGAGAGTTTACAGTCTAGCCAGACACCTAGGTACTTATAGATGTCCACATATTCAAGGTCGGAACCATCCAGGGTGGTGATACTAGTCAGGTGTGCGGGTGCAGGCAGCGAACGGTTGAAAAGCATGCATTTGGTTTTGCTAGCGTTTAAGAGCAGTTGGAGGCCACGGAAGGAGTGTTGTATGGCATTGAAGCTCGTTTGGAGGTTAGATAGCACAGTGTCCAAGGACGGGCCGGAAGTATACAGAATGGTGTCGTCTGCGTAGAGGTGGATCAGGGAATCGCTCGCAGCAAGAGCAACATCATTGATATATACAGAGAATAGAGTCGGCCCGAGAATTGAACCCTGTGGCACCCCCATAGAGACTGCCAGAGGACCGGACAGCATGCCCTCCGATTGGACACACTGAACTCTGTCTGCAAAGTAGTTGGTGAACCAGGCAAGGCAGTCATCAGAAAAACCGAGGCTACTGCCGATAAGAATATGGTGATTGACAAGAGTCGAAAGCCTTGGCCAGGTCGATGAAGACGGCTGCACACTACTGTCTTCTATCGATGGCCGTTATGATATCGTTTAGTACCTTGAGCGTGGCTGAGGTGCACCCGTGACTAACGTTTACACGTGGGAGTAATGATTCATAAATGATGAGTGGTGTACTGTTTGTAAATGCCTTATAAAAGGTTTATAAACACCTTGTGAATGGTTTATAAACACCTTATGAATGGTTTATAAACACCTTATGAATGGTTTATAAACACCTTATGAATGGTTTATGAACGGACCCTTTAAATGAGGTGTTCTCCACTTCAGCCCTGCACTCAAACATTGCACTATGCAGTGGTCTAAAGTAGTGCACTATATAGGGAATAGGGCTCTGGTCAACAGTAGTGCACTAACGTGGGCTCTGGTCTAAAGTAGTGCACTATATAGGGAATAGGGCTCTGGTCTAAAGTAGTGCACTATATAGGGAATAGGGCTCTGGTCAACAGTAGTGCACTAACGTGGGCTCTGGTCTAAAGTAGTGCACTAAATAGGGAATAGGGCTCTGGTCAACAGTAGTGCACTAACGTGGGCTCTGGTCTAAAGTAGTGCACTATATAGGGAATAGGGCTCTGGTCTAAAGTAGTGCACTATATAGGGAATAGGGCTCTGGTCAACAGTAGTGCACTAACGTGGGCTCTGGTCTAAAGTAGTGTACTATATAGGGAATAGGGTCTATAGTAGTGTACTATATAGGGAATAGGGTCTATAGTAGTGCACTATATAGGGAATAGGGTCTATAGTAGTGCACTACATAGGGAATAGGGTCTATAGTAGTGCACTACATAGGGAATAGGGTCTATAGTAGTGTACTACATAGGGAATAGGGTCTATAGTAGTGTACTACATAGGGAATAGGGTCTATAGTAGTGTACTACATAGGGAATAGGGTCTGTAGTAGTGCACTATATAGGGAATAGGGTCTATAGTAGTGCACTATATAGGGAATAGGGTCTATAGTAGTGTACTACATAGGGAATAGGGTCTATAGTAGTGTACTACATAGGGAATAGGGTCTATAGTAGTGTACTACATAGGGAATAGGGTCTATAGTAGTGCACTACATAGGGAATAGGGTCTATAGTAGTGTACTATATAGGGAATAGGGTCTATAGTAGTGTACTACATAGGGAATAGGGTCTATAGTAGTGCACTATATAGGGAATAGGGTCTATAGTAGTGTACTATATAGGGAATAGGGTCTATAGTAGTGTACTACATAGGGAATAGGGTCTATAGTAGTGTACTATATAGGGAATAGGGTCTATAGTAGTGTACTACATAGGGAATAGGGTCTATAGTAGTGTACTACATAGGGAATAGGGTCTATAGTAGTGTACTACATAGGGAATATGGTCTGTAGTAGTGCACTATATAGGGAATAGGGTCTATAGTAGTGCACTATATAGGGAATAGGGTCTATAGTAGTGTACTACATAGGGAATAGGGTCTATAGTAGTGTACTACATAGGGAATAGGGCTCTGGTCTATAGTAGTGTACTATATAGGGAATAGGGTCTATAGTAGTGTACTATATAGGGAATAGGGTCTATAGTAGTGCACTACATAGGGAATAGGGTCTATAGTAGTGTACTATATAGGGAATAGGGTCTATAGTAGTGTACTACATAGGGAATAGGGTCTATAGTAGTGCACTACATAGGGAATAGGGTCTATAGTAGTGTACTATATAGGGAATAGGGTCTATAGTAGTGTACTATATAGGGAATAGGGTCTATAGTAGTGCACTACATAGGGAATAGGGTATAATTTCAGCTGCTTCATACTTGCATAACACTAGAACCGAAACGCAGGTGACTTTTGACGCTGAGCACTTACTGTGTGTGTGTGTGTGTGTGTGTGTGTGTGCGTGTGTGTGTGCGTGTGCCCGTGTAGGTACACGACCCTGTCTTATCGA
This sequence comes from Oncorhynchus mykiss, assembly GCF_057628025.1. Taxonomy (NCBI): domain Eukaryota; kingdom Metazoa; phylum Chordata; class Actinopteri; order Salmoniformes; family Salmonidae; genus Oncorhynchus; species Oncorhynchus mykiss. The sequence continues at coordinate 81,800,182 of NC_143032.1, read as the reverse complement.
GCTCCAGAGATGATTAACGTGTACGCAGGGAAGGCCATTACCACCAAGGCTGATATATGGGTAAGTGGTTGTGGTGTTTGTACGGAACCCTTAGGGGTGTGTGTGTGTGTACATACGCGGAGGTGTGTGTGGACTCTAGCCAGTCAGTAACAGAAGAGCTTGAGTTGTGTGTGTGTGTGTCGTGAATGTACCCAGCATGGCCAAAACTGTGGACACCCCTTCAAATTCGCGGATTCTAATATATCAGCCACACCAGTTGCTGACAGGTGTATAAAATACAGCACACCACCATGCAATCTCCATAGACAAACAACATTGACAAGTAGAATGTCTTTACTGAAGAGCTCAGTGACTTTTCAACGTGGCGTTCCTAACTGCCTCTGGAAGTGACATCAGCGCAGGAACTGTTCGTCGGGAGCTTCAGGAAATGGGTTTCCGTGGCCGAGCAGCCGCACACAAAACTAAGATCACCATGCGCAATGCCAATCGTCGTCTGGAGTGGTGAAAAAGCTCGCCGCCATTGGTCTCTGGAGCAGTGGAAACACGTTCTCTGGAGTGATGAATCACGCTTCACCATCTGGCAAGTCCGATGGACAAATCTGGGTTTGGGGTGGGGGGGATTATAGGTGTGGAAAAACTGAATGGAGAAATACACTGTCTTCATTTGTCTGACAGAGGTAACAGCAGTCCATGTTATATAACATAACATGTATTGTAATATGGTTTAATATCATATATCATGTTGTACAAGCTGTGTTTCTTCTGTTTCAGGCGCTTGGTTGCTTGTTGTACAAGCTGTGTTTCTTCTGTTTCAGGCTCTTGGTTGGTTGTTGTACAAGCTGTGTTTCTTCTGTTTCAGGCGCTTGGTTGCTTGTTGTACAAGCTGTGTTTCTTCTGTTTCAGGCTCTTGGTTGCTTGTTGTACAAGCTGTGTTTCTTCTGTTTCAGGCGCTTGGTTGCTTGTTGAACAAGCTGTGTTTCTTGTGTTTCAGGCGCTTGGTTGGTTGTTGTACAAGCTGTGTTTCTTCTGTTTCAGGCTCTTGGTTGCTTGTTGTACAAGCTGTGTTTTCTTCTGTTTCAGGCTCTTGGTTGCTTGTTGTACAAGCTGTGTTTCTTCTCGCTCCCGTTCGGGGAGAGTCAAGTCGCCATATGTGATGGAACCTTTGTCGTTCCCGACAATTCCAAATTCTCCTTCAAGCTGCACTGCTTAATCAGTGAGTCCATCTGCCTTGTTCCTCAGCAACACACCAACCCACAAAGCTGTCAATACATATAACAATTAAACCACATTGAACATTGTCATGTGAATATTTCTGATGGGTAAACATTTAACAGTCCAATTAATTTGCCCAATCAAACTACCATTCATTGTTTACACACCCACTGTAGGCCTTTAATATAAATATTATCCAATAGCGCCTCCTTGTGGTCAAACGTGAGATGGACATTTAATGCATTGTACCAGGGTGAAAAATGTATTATAGAGGTAATACTAGTATTTTCATACACGTTTCAATTCACTTATTTATATTTTAAACCTGTGTAAAGTGTACATGCCTTCTCTTAAGGAAAGTGGGGATTCTCTGATATGTCTGCGATACTATTAAGTAATGTGTGTTAAACTATAGGATATATTAATATATCTCCAGGATATAGTAAACTATATGTCCCCTCTTCTCCAGGATACATTAAACTATGTCCTCTCTACTCCCATGTCTCCTCCTTCAGGATACATTAAACTATATGTCCCCTCTACTCCAGGATATAGTAAACTATATGTCCCCTCTACTCCAGGATATATTAAACTATATGTCCTCTCTACTCCAGGATATAGTAAACTATATGTCCCCTCTACTCCAGGATACATTAAACTATATGTCCTCTCTACTCCAGGATATATTAAACTATATGTCCTCTCTACTCCAGGATATAGTAAACTATATGTCCCCTCTACTCCAGGATACATTAAACTATATGTCCCCTCTACTCCAGGATATATTAAACTATATGTCCTCTCTACTCCAGGATATAGTAAACTATATGTCCCCTCTACTCCCATGTCTCCTCCAGGATACATTAAACTATATGTCATCTCTCCCATGTCTCCTCCAGGATATATTAAACTATATGTCCCCTCTACTCCAGGATATAGTAAACTATATGTCCCCTCTACTCCAGGATATATTAAACTATATGTCCTCTCTACTCCAGGATATAGTAAACTATATGTCCTCTCTACTCCAGGATATAGTAAACTATATGTCCCCTCTACTCCAGGATACATTAAACTATATGTCCTCTCTACTCCAGGATATATTAAACTATATGTCCTCTCTACTCCAGGATATAGTAAACTATATGTCCCCTCTACTCCAGGATACATTAAACTATATGTCCCCTCTACTCCAGGATATATTAAACTATATGTCCTCTCTACTCCAGGATATAGTAAACTATATGTCCCCTCTACTCCCATGTCTCCTCCAGGATACATTAAACTATATGTCATCTCTCCCATGTCTCCTCCAGGATATATTAAACTATATGTCCCCTCTACTCCAGGATATAGTAAACTATATGTCCCCTCTACTCCAGGATATATTAAACTATATGTCCTCTCTACTCCAGGATACATTAAACTATATGTCCTCTCTACTCCAGGATATATTAAACTATACGTCCTCTCTTCTCCAGGATATATTAAACTATATGTCCTCTCTACTCCAGGATATATTAAACTATACGTCCTCTCTTCTCCAGGATATATTAAACTATACGTCCTCTCTACTCCAGGATATATTAAACTATACGTCCTCTCTACTCCAGGATATATTAAACTATACGTCCTCTCTACTCCAGGATACATTAAACTATATGTCCTCTCTACTCCAGGATATAGTAAACTATATGTCCTCTCTACTCCAGGATATATTAAACTATATGTCCTCTCTTCTCCAGGATATATTAAACTATATGTCCTCTCTACTCCAGGATATAGTAAACTATATGTCCTCTCTACTCCAGGATACATTAAACTATATGTCCCCTCTACTCCAGGATATATTAAACTATATGTCCTCTCTACTCCAGGATATATTAAACTATACGTCCTCTCTTCTCCAGGATATATTAAACTATACGTCCTCTCTTCTCCAGGATACATTAAACTATATGTCCTCTCTACTCCAGGATATAGTAAACTATATGTCCTCTCTACTCCAGGATATATTAAACTATATGTCCTCTCTTCTCCAGGATATATTAAACTATATGTCCTCTCTACTCCAGGATATAGTAAACTATATGTCCTCTCTACTCCAGGATATATTAAACTATATGTCCTCTCTTCTCCAGGATATATTAAACTATATGTCCTCTCTACTCCAGGATATATTAAACTATATGTCCTCTCTACTCCAGGATATATTAAACTATATGTCCTCTCTACTCCAGGATATATTAAACTATATGTCCTCTCTTCTCCAGGATATATTAAACTATATGTCCTCTCTACTCCAGGATATAGTAAACTATATGTCCCCTCTTCTCCAGGATATATTAAACTATATGTCCCCTCTACTCCAGGATATAGTAAACTATATGTCCTCTCTACTCCAGGATATAGTAAACTATATGTCCCCTCTTCTCCAGGATATATTAAACTATATGTCCCCTCTACTCCAGGATATAGTAAACTATATGTCCTCTCTACTCCAGGATATAGTAAACTATATGTCCCCTCTACTCCAGGATATAGTAAACTACATGTCCCCTCTACTCCAGGATATATTAAACTATATGTCCCCTCTACTCCAGGATATATTAAACTATACGTCCTCTCTTCTCCAGGATATATTAAACTATATGTCCCCTCTACTCCAGGATATATTAAACTATACGTCCTCTCTTCTCCAGGATATATTAAACTATATGTCCCCTCTACTCCAGGATATATTAAACTATACGTCCTCTCTTCTCCAGGATATATTAAACTATATGTCCTCTCTACTCCAGGATATATTAAACTATACGTCCTCTCTTCTCCAGGATATATTAAACTATATGTCCTCTCTACTCCAGGATATATTAAACTATATGTCCCCTCTACTCCAGGATATATTAAACTATATGTCCTCTCTACTCCAGGATACATTAAACTATATGTCCTCTCTACTCCAGGATATAGTAAACTATATGTCCCCTCTTCTCCAGGATATATTAAACTATATGTCCTCTCTACTCCAGGATATATTAAACTATATGTCCCCTCTTCTCCAGGATATAGTAAACTATATGTCCTCTCTACTCCAGGATATATTAAACTATATGTCCTCTCTACTCCAGGATATAGTAAACTATATGTCCTCTCTACTCCAGGATATAGTAAACTATATGTCCTCTCTACTCCAGGATATATTAAACTATACGTCCTCTCTTCTCCAGGATATATTAAACTATACGTCCTCTCTTCTCCAGGATATATTAAACTATATGTCCTCTCTACTCCAGGATATATTAAACTATACGTCCTCTCTTCTCCAGGATATATTAAACTATATGTCCTCTCTACTCCAGGATATATTAAACTATACGTCCTCTCTTCTCCAGGATACATTAAACTATATGTCCTCTCTACTCCAGGATATAGTAAACTATATGTCCTCTCTACTCCAGGATATATTAAACTATACGTCCTCTCTTCTCCAGGATATATTAAACTATATGTCCTCTCTACTCCAGGATATATTAAACTATATGTCCTCTCTACTCCAGGATATATTAAACTATACGTCCTCTCTTCTCCAGGATATATTAAACTATATGTCCTCTCTACTCCAGGATATAGTAAACTATATGTCCCCTCTTCTCCAGGATATATTAAACTATATGTCCCCTCTACTCCAGGATATATTAAACTATATGTCCTCTCTTCTCCAGGATATATTAAACTATATGTCCTCTCTACTCCAGGATATATTAAACTATACGTCCTCTCTTCTCCAGGATATATTAAACTATATGTCCTCTCTACTCCAGGATATAGTAAACTATATGTCCCCTCTTCTCCAGGATACATTAAACTATATGTCCTCTCTACTCCAGGATATATTAAACTATATGTCCCCTCTACTCCAGGATATAGTAAACTATATGTCCCCTCTTCTCCAGGATACATTAAACTATATGTCCCCTCTACTCCAGGATATATTAAACTATATGTCCCCTCTTCTCCAGGATATAGTAAACTATATGTCCTCTCTACTCCAGGATATAGTAAACTATATGTCCCCTCTACTCCAGGATATAGTAAACTACATGTCCCCTCTACTCCAGGATATATTAAACTATATGTCCCCTCTACTCCAGGATATATTAAACTATACGTCCTCTCTTCTCCAGGATATATTAAACTATATGTCCCCTCTACTCCAGGATATATTAAACTATACGTCCTCTCTTCTCCAGGATATATTAAACTATATGTCCCCTCTACTCCAGGATATATTAAACTATACGTCCTCTCTTCTCCAGGATATATTAAACTATATGTCCTCTCTACTCCAGGATATATTAAACTATACGTCCTCTCTTCTCCAGGATATATTAAACTATATGTCCTCTCTACTCCAGGATATATTAAACTATATGTCCCCTCTACTCCAGGATATATTAAACTATATGTCCTCTCTACTCCAGGATACATTAAACTATATGTCCTCTCTACTCCAGGATATAGTAAACTATATGTCCCCTCTTCTCCAGGATATATTAAACTATATGTCCTCTCTACTCCAGGATATATTAAACTATATGTCCCCTCTTCTCCAGGATATAGTAAACTATATGTCCTCTCTACTCCAGGATATATTAAACTATATGTCCTCTCTACTCCAGGATATAGTAAACTATATGTCCTCTCTACTCCAGGATATAGTAAACTATATGTCCTCTCTACTCCAGGATATATTAAACTATACGTCCTCTCTTCTCCAGGATATATTAAACTATACGTCCTCTCTTCTCCAGGATATATTAAACTATATGTCCTCTCTACTCCAGGATATATTAAACTATACGTCCTCTCTTCTCCAGGATATATTAAACTATATGTCCTCTCTACTCCAGGATATATTAAACTATACGTCCTCTCTTCTCCAGGATACATTAAACTATATGTCCTCTCTACTCCAGGATATAGTAAACTATATGTCCTCTCTACTCCAGGATATATTAAACTATACGTCCTCTCTTCTCCAGGATATATTAAACTATATGTCCTCTCTACTCCAGGATATATTAAACTATATGTCCTCTCTACTCCAGGATATATTAAACTATATGTCCTCTCTACTCCAGGATATATTAAACTATACGTCCTCTCTTCTCCAGGATATATTAAACTATATGTCCTCTCTACTCCAGGATATAGTAAACTATATGTCCCCTCTTCTCCAGGATATATTAAACTATATGTCCCCTCTACTCCAGGATATATTAAACTATATGTCCTCTCTTCTCCAGGATATATTAAACTATATGTCCTCTCTACTCCAGGATATATTAAACTATACGTCCTCTCTTCTCCAGGATATATTAAACTATATGTCCTCTCTACTCCAGGATATAGTAAACTATATGTCCCCTCTTCTCCAGGATACATTAAACTATATGTCCTCTCTACTCCAGGATATATTAAACTATATGTCCCCTCTACTCCAGGATATAGTAAACTATATGTCCCCTCTTCTCCAGGATACATTAAACTATATGTCCCCTCTACTCCAGGATATATTAAACTATATGTCCCCTCTTCTCCAGGATATAGTAAACTATATGTCCCCTCTACTCCAGGATATATTAAACTATATGTCCCCTCTACTCCAGGATATAGTAAACTATATGTCCTCTCTACTCCAGGATATATTAAACTATATGTCCCCTCTTCTCCAGGATATAGTAAACTATATGTCCCCTCTACTCCAGGATATATTAAACTATATGTCCCCTCTACTCCAGGATATAGTAAACTATATGTCCTCTCTTCTCCAGGATACATTAAACTATATGTCCCCTCTACTCCAGGATATATTAAACTATATGTCCTCTCTACTCCAGGATATAGTAAACTATATGTCCTCTCTTCTCCAGGATACATTAAACTATATGTCCCCTCTTCTCCAGGATATATTAAACTATATGTCCTCTCTACTCCAGGATATAGTAAACTATATGTCCCCTCTACTCCAGGATATAGTAAACTATATGTCCTCTCTACTCCAGGATATAGTAAACTATATGTCCCCTCTACTCCAGGATATATTAAACTATATGTCCTCTCTACTCCAGGATATAGTAAACTATATGTCCCCTCTTCTCCAGGATATATTAAACTATATGTCCTCTCTACTCCAGGATATAGTAAACTATATGTCCCCTCTACTCCAGGATATAGTAAACTATATGTCCTCTCTACTCCAGGATATAGTAAACTATATGTCCCCTCTACTCCAGGATATATTAAACTATATGTCCTCTCTACTCCAGGATATATTAAACTATATGTCCCCTCTTCTCCAGGATATAGTAAACTATATGTCCCCTCTACTCCAGGATATAGTAAACTATATGTCCTCTCTACTCCAGGATATAGTAAACTATATGTCCCCTCTACTCCAGGATATATTAAACTATATGTCCTCTCTACTCCAGGATATATTAAACTATATGTCCCCTCTTCTCCAGGATACATTAAACTATATGTCCCCTCTACTCCAGGATATATTAAACTATATGTCCTCTCTACTCCAGGATACATTAAACTATATGTCCCCTCTTCTCCAGGATACATTAAACTATATGTCCCCTCTACTCCAGGATATATTAAACTATACGTCCTCTCTTCTCCAGGATATAGTAAACTATATGTCCTCTCTACTCCAGGATATAGTAAACTATATGTCCCCTCTACTCCAGGATATATTAAACTATACGTCCTCTCTTCTCCAGGATATATTAAACTATACGTCCTCTCTTCTCCAGGATATAGTAAACTATATGTCCTCTCTACTCCAGGATATAGTAAACTATATGTCCCCTCTACTCCAGGATACATTAAACTATATGTCCCCTCTACTCCAGGATATATTAAACTATATGTCCCCTCTACTCCAGGATATAGTAAACTATATGTCCCCTCTACTCCAGGATATATTAAACTATATGTCCTCTCTACTCCAGGATATAGTAAACTATATGTCCTCTCTTCTCCAGGATATATTAAACTATATGTCCCCTCTTCTCCAGGATATAGTAAACTATATGTCCCCTCTACTCCAGGATATAGTAAACTATATGTCCTCTCTACTCCAGGATATAGTAAACTATATGTCCCCTCTACTCCAGGATATAGTAAACTATACGTCCTCTCTACTCCAGGATATATTAAACTATACGTCCCCTCTACTCCAGGATATAGTAAACTATACGTCCTCTCTACTCCAGGATACATTAAACTATATGTCCTCTCTACTCCAGGATACATTAAACTATATGTCCTCTCTACTCCAGGATATAGTAAACTATATGTCCCCTCTACTCCAGGATATATTAAACTATATGTCCTCTCTACTCCAGGATATAGTAAACTATATGTCCCCTCTACTCCAGGATATATTAAACTATATGTCCTCTCTACTCCAGGATACATTAAACTATGTCCCCTCTACTCCAGGATATATTAAACTATATGTCCTCTCTACTCCAGGATATATTAAACTATATGTCCTCTCTACTCCAGGATATAGTAAACTATATGTCCCCTCTACTCCAGGATATAGTAAACTATATGTCCCCTCTACTCCAGGATACATTAAACTATATGTCCCCTCTACTCCAGGATATAGTAAACTATATGTCCCCTCTACTCCAGGATATATTAAACTATATGTCCCCTCTACTCCAGGATATATTAAACTATATGTCCTCTCTACTCCAGGATATAGTAAACTATATGTCCCCTCTTCTCCAGGATACATTAAACTATATGTCATCTCTCCCATGTCTCCTCCAGGATATATGCTTGAGCCTGACCATGAGAAGAGACCAGACATCTATCAAGTCTCCTACTTTGCCTTCAAGTTAGCTGGAAAGGAGTGTCCAGTGCCAAATCTCTTTGTAAGTCGCTGTTCATTGATTGTGACAGATGTGTGTTGTATTATAAGTGAAATGAAGACCCGTGTCTGGAGAAGTTGGGTGTCTATATACCCAGCAACAGTGACGGTTGTATTGGGCCCCTCTGCAGAGCTCCCCTCTCCCCACGTCACTCCCTGAGCCACTCACAGCCAGCGAGGTTGCTGCTAGGAAGAGCATGACGAAAGCCAGGTACAGCCACATTGCGTTTACTTGATAGTTACCTACACAAATAGCTAGCTAGAACAAAGTGTTAATAAGAAATTCATTTAAAAAGATTAAAAGCAATACAAATAAGTTCTCCCTTCACTGTGCTGTGGATATTTGTGAAAGAATACGAGTCGGGTGTCTCTTTTTGTAAAATACGTTTTTTTATCTGCCAATGAGAATGTATAAATAAAGGTTAATAATTACGTTTTTCCACTGTTCTGGTTGTTCCCCTACTACTCCAGAATCACAGAGTCCGCGGGCCCGACGGCAACTTCCATCGCTCCGAGACAGAGACCCAAGGCTGCCAACAGTAATGTGATACCCATCCCTGTAGCCAACACAGCTGTCACCCCTATAGCCACGCCCGCCGCCGCCACGCCCATCGCCGCCACGCCCATCGCCGCCACGCCCATCACTCCTACAGCTGTGCCTTCTGTAGCCGTCAGCAATGGGCAGAAAGGTGAGAAAGCAAAAATACTGTGTTTGTTTATCTGCCAACGTGCCCCTGAGTGAGACTCTGAACCCCCTGAGTGAGACTCTGAACCCCCTGAGTGAGACTCTGAACCCCCTGAGTGAGACTCTGAACCCCCTGAGTGAGACTCTGAACCCCCTGAGTGAGACTCTGAACCCCCTGAGTGAGACTCTGAACCCCCTGAGTGAGACTCTGAACCCCCTGAGCGGCTATCCCCCAAGGGGCACTTCTCCGTGGCGGACCCTGTGCATCTCAACGGGTTTATCTGAGAGGGTTTGTATAGGCAGAAGACACATTCTCACTAAATAGACAACGAACGATCTCCTCTTGTATCACAGCTCCAACACCTGGTAACAGCCAGCCGGTTGCTCCACAGCCCCAGACAGCCAACAGGGTCCTCCAACAGCTGCAGCCAGGAGACCTGCGTCTGCAACAACATCTCCATCCTGTCCATCCACAACAGCTCCAATACCTTCAGGTACTGCTGAGAAACCCTCACTCTGTCTGACACCAGGGGTTATATTGAGGTTCTACTGATAAACCCTCACGCTGTCTGACACCAGGGTTATATTGAGGTTCTACTGAGAAACCCTCACGCTGTCTGACACCAGGGTTATATTAAGGTTCTACTGAGAAACCCTCACGCTGTCTGACACCAGGGTTATATTAAGGTTCTACTGATAAACCCTCACGCTGTCTGACACCAGGGTTATATTAAGGTTCTACTGAGAAACCCTCACGCTGTCTGACACCAGGGGTTATATTAAGGTTCTACTGATAAACCCTCACGCTGTCTGACACCAGGGTTATATTAAGGTTCTACTGATAAACCCTCACGCTGTCTGACACCAGGGTTATATTAAGGTTCTACTGATAAACCCTCACGCTGTCTGACACCAGGGGTTATATTAAGGTTCTACTGAGAAACCCTCACACTGTCTGACACCAGGGGTATATTAAGGTTCTACTGATAACCCCTCACGCTGTCTGACACCAGGGTTATATTAAGGTTCTACTTAGAAACCCTCACGCTGTCTGACACCAGGGGTTATATTAAGGTTCTACTGAGAAACCCTCACACTGTCTGACACCAGGGGTATATTAAGGTTCTACTGATAACCCCTCACGCTGTCTGACACCAGGGGTTATATTAAGGTTCTACTGAGAAACCCTCACGCTGTCTGACACCAGGGTTATATTAAGGTTCTACTGATAAACCCTCACGCTGTCTGACACCAGGGTTATATTAAGGTTCTACTGATAAACCCTCACGCTGTCTGACACCAGGGGTTATATTAAGGTTCTACTTAGAAACCCTCACGCTGTCTGACACCAGGGTTATATTAAGGTTCTACTGAAAAACCCTAACGCTGTCTGACACCAGGGGTTATATTAAGGTTCTACTGAGAAACCCTCACGCTGTCTGACACCAGGGGTTATATTAAGGTTCTACTGAGAAACCCTCACGCTGTCTGACACCAGGGGTTATATTAAGGTACTACTGATAAACCCTCACGCTGTCTGACACCAGGGTTATATTAAGGTTCTACTGATAAACCCTCACGCTGTCTGACACCAGGGGTTATATTAAGGTACTACTGATAAACCCTCACGCTGTCTGACACCAGGGGTTATATTAAGGTACTACTGATAAATCCTCACGCTGTCTGACACCAGGGGTTATATTAAGGTACTACTGATAAACCCTCACGCTGTCTGACACCAGGGTTATATTAAGGTTCTACTGATAAACCCTCACGCTGTCTGACACCAGGGGTTATATTAAGGTACTACTGATAAACCCTCACGCTGTCTGACACCAGGGGTTATATTAAGGTACTACTGATAAACCCTCACGCTGTCTGACACCAGGGGTTATATTAAGGTTCTACTGAGAAACCCTCACGCTGTCTGACACCAGGGGTTATATTAAGGTACTGCTGAGAAACCCTCACGCTGTCTGACACCAGGGGTTATATTAAGGTACTGATGAGAAACCCTCACGCTGTCTGACACCAGGGGTTATATTAAGGTTCTACTGATAAACCCTCACGCTGTCTGACACCAGGGGTTATATTAAGGTACTGCTGAGAAACCCTCACGCTGTCTGACACCAGGGGTTATATTAAGGTTCTACTGAGAAACCCTCACGCTGTCTGACACCAGGGTTATATTAAGGTTCTACTGATAAACCCTCACGCTGTCTGACACCAGGGTTATATTAAGGTTCTACTGAGAAACCCTCACGCTGTCTGACACCAGGGTTATATTAAGCGAGGCACACTTTAGCAAAACCAAAATCAGTGTTGTCAACTCAGCAAAAAATAAACATCCTCTCACTGTCAACTGAGTTTATTTTCAGTAAACTTAACATGTGTAAATATTTGTATGAACATAACAAGATTCAACATCTGAGACATAAATTGAACAAGTTCCACAGACAAGTGACTAACAGAAATTGAATAGCGTGTCCCTGAACAATGGGGGGGTCAAAATCTAAAGTAACAGTCAGTATCTGGTGTGGCCACCAGCTGCATTAAGTACTGCAGTGCATCTCCTCCTCATGGTCTGCACCAGATTTGCCAGTTCTTGCTGTGAGATGTTACCCCAGTCTTCCACCAAGGCACCACCTGCAAGTTCCCGGACATTTCTGAGGGGAATGGCTCTAGCCCTCACCGTCCGATCCAACAGGTCCCAGATGTGCTCAATGGGTTTGAGATCCGGGCTCTTCGCTGGCCATGGCAGAACACTGACATTCCTGTCTTGCAGGAAATCACGCACAGAACGAGCAGTATGGCTGGTGGCATTGTCATGCTGGAGGGTCATGTCAGGATGAGCCTGCAGGAAGGGTACCACATGAGGGAGGAGGATGTCTTCCCTGTAACGCACAGCGTTGAGATTGCCTGCAATGACAAGCTCAGTCCGATGATGATATGACACACCGACCCAGACCATGACGGACCCTCCACCTCCAAATCGATCCCGCTCCAGAGTACAAGCCTCTGTGTAACGCTCATTCCTTCGAAGATAAATGTGAATCCGACCTGGTGAGACAAAACCGTAACTCGTCAGTGAAGAGCACTTTTTGCCTGTGCTGTCTGGTCCAGCGACGGTGGGTTTGTGCCCTTAGGCGATGTTGTTGCCGGTGATATCTGGTGAGGACCTGCCTTACAACAGGCCTACAAGCCCTCAGTCCATCCTCTCTCAGCCTATTGTGGACCGTCTGAGCAATGATGGAGGGATTGTGCGTTCCTGGTGCAACTCCGCAGTTGTTGTTGCCATCCTGTACCTGTCCCGCAGGTGTGGTGTTCGGATGTACCGATCCTGTGCAGGTGTTGTTGCACGTGGTCTGCCACTGCGAGGACGATCAGCTGTCCGTCGTGTCTCTCTGTAGCGCTGTCTTAGGCGTCTCACAGTACGGACATTGCAATTTATTGCCCTGGCCACATCTGCAGTCCTCATGCCTCCTTGCAGCTTGCCTAAGGCACGTTCACGCAGATGAGCAGGGACCCGTGGCATCTTTATTTTGGTGTTTTTCAGAGTCAGTAGAAAGGCCTCTTTAGTGTCCTAGGTTTTCATAACTGTGACCTTTAATTGCCTACCGTCTGTACGCTGTTAGTGTCTTAACGACTGTTCCACAGGTGCGTGTTCATTAATTGTTTATGGTTCATTGAACAAGCATGGGAAACTGTGTTTAAATCGATATCAATCTAAGATGGTCTGTAAATAATCGATAGCAATCTAAGATGGTCTGTAAATAAACGATAGCAATCTAAGATGGTCTGTAAATAATCAATAGCAATCTGAGATGGTCTGTAAATAATCGATAGCAATCTGAGGTGGTCTGTAAATAATCGATAGCGATCTGAGATGGTCTGTAAATAATCGATAGCGATCTAAGATGGTCTGTAAATAATCGATAGCAATCTGAGATGGTCTGTAAATAATCGATAGCAATCTGAGATGGTCTGTAAATAATCGATAGCAATCTAAGATGGTCTGTAAATAATCGATAGCAATCTGAGATGGTCTGTAAATAATCGATAGCGATCTAAGATGGTCTGTAAATAATCGATAGCAATCTAAGATGGTCTGTAAATAATCGATAGCAATCTAAGATGGTCTGCCTCTGTCCTCTCAGTACCAGCAGGCCCTTCAGCAGCAGATGATGATACAGCCCATGTATCAGCAACAACAGGCCCAGGCACAGGCACAGGCCCACTACGTAGCAATGGTAAGACACACTCACACACACACCCACACACAAGCCCACTACGCAGCCATGGTAGGTAAGACACACCACAGCTGATTTTAAATTGGATGAATGGTGAAGTCTATGTGCTTGGTGTACATATCCCGGAAAAGTTGAGTGATCTTGAAACCTTGGAGAGGGAAACACGTGTTAATTTAATTCTCTGATTAATTCTCTAGTGACATCACAGTTAACATATGTATTCCTGCTTCTAGCGACTCCAGGAAAATATTTTCTCAAATCATGCGGGGGGAAAAAATGATTTCACCTTATTTGGAATGGCTAACCAGTTAAAGTTAAACAAGCATATTTATATAACATACATCAGTTTGGACAGTTAAAACAATGACATATTAAGCCATTAATTAAACCTCTCTTAAAGACCTTCCATTGGACTGAAATTTGATCTAAATCCAAACAGGTTTTCTATCAAGCTGCTAAGAGGCCCAGCTTATGTTTAAAAATGGGCTCTTTGCCTTTTTTCTAATTAAAACCTTGGTGGTACGTTTTCGCGACTAAAGACGCCCTTCTAGCTAGCTGACCACCAATTTTCATTGCAATTTGTAATTTAAATGAGGTTTTTGGTGAGTTTTCATTAAAGTGATCTATTTTACACATTTTGTGGGACAGGCTGTATATTGTAATCTAAATTATTCACTCATTTATATGTTAGTATTAAACTGTTATCTACTTTTTCAAAACCACAAGATTTAATCTGTAAAACAAAAATAATGAAACATTATTTGGTTACAACACTGAAAATGATGTTGGTAGAAGAAAAAACATTTTCAAGAGTCTTCCGGAAGGTGCCGCGGGCTTCGCAATGAAAAGTTGACAAGCAAATCCTGTTGTTCTTACTGGAAGAAGAGACAACTATCTAGGAAACACTTCAGATCCGAGGTTGGTGTCTCTTTTTTTGAACAAAATTAAACGGATATATATCTTGTAATTGAACAAAATAGTAAGGTGGACAATAACTGCCGATTAGTACAGGACATATATATTTTTTTTGCTAAACAGCTTATGCAAAATCTGATGGTAGTAGTATTTCCACTGAAATGTGAAACATGCTAATTGCTAACCCGTTAGCCAACATTTTTACGACACCATCAATCACAAAACATTGATGGCTTGTTCACAAGATAACACTGTTAAAGGTAATAATACATTTCTTAAATGCTGTTGAATATGCCGCTTTAATACGGGGTGCTACGATACATACTACTATTTAACTAAAGGTAACGTAGTGAGTGGAAGATCTGTAAGGAGAAGCATTGCTGGAGGAGATAGCAGGGGTAGTAGGGAGGTGGGGAGGAGTTAGTAGGGAGGGGGGAGGGGTTAGTAGGGAGGGGGGAGGGGTTAGTGGGGAGGGGGGAGGGGTTAGTGGGGAGGGGGGAGGGGTTAGTGGGGAGGGGGGAGGGGTTAGTAGGGAGGGGGGAGGGGTTAGTAGGAAGGGGGAGGGGTTAGTAGGGAGGGGGGGTAGTAGAGGGGGGGAATAGTAGAGGGGGGGAGGGGTTAGTCGAGGGGGGAGGGGATGGTAAAGGGGGAGGAGAGGATAGGAGAGGGCAGTAGAGTGGGGGGGGACTAGCAGTAGAGTGGGGGGGGGACTAGCAGTAGAGTGGGGGGGGACTAGCAGTAGAGTGGGGGGGGGGGAACTAGCAGTAGAGTGGGGGGGAGAATAGTAGAGTGGGGGGGAGAATAGTAGAGTGGGGGGGAGAATAGTAGAGTGGGGGGGGGGAATAGTAGAGTGGGGGGGGGAATAGTAGAGTTGGGGGGGGGGGAATAGTAGAGTTGGGGGGGGGGGAATAGCAGTAGAGTGGGGGGGAAATAGCAGTAGAGTGGGGGGGAAATAGCAGTAGAGTGGGGGGGAAATAGCAGTAGAGTGGGGGGGAATAGCAGTAGAGTGGGGGGGGGGAATAGCAGTAGAGTGGGGGGGGGGAATAGCAGTAGAGTGGGGGGGGGGAATAGCAGTAGAGTGGGGGGGGGGAATAGCAGTAGAGTGGGGGGGGGGGGAATAGCAGTAGAGTGGGGGGGGGGACTAGCAGTAGAGTGGGGGGGAGGGGACTAGCAGTAGAGTGGGGGGAGGGGACTGGCAGTAGAGTGGGGGGGGGGGGCTGGCAGTAGAGTGGGGGGGGACTAGCAGTAGAGTGGGGGGGGGCGCTAGCAGTAGAGTGGGGGGGAGGGGAATAGCAGCAGAATGTGGGGGGGACTAGCAGTAGAGTGGGGGGGGAATAGCAGTAGAGTGGTGGGGGAATAGCAGTAGAGTGGTGGGGGAATAGCAGTAGAGTGGTGGGGGAATAGCAGTAGAGTGGTGGGGGAATAGCAGTAGAGTGTGGGGGGGAATAGCAGTAGAGTGGGGGGGAGGGGGAATAGCAGTAGAGTGGGGGGAATAGCAGTAGAGTGGGGGGAATAGCAGTAGAGTGGGGGGGGGACTAGCAGTAGAGTGGGGGGGGACTAGCAGTAGAGTGGGGGGGAGGGGGACTAGCAGTAGAGTGGGGGGGAGGGGGACTAGCAGTAGAGTGGGGGGGAGGGGGACTAGCAGTAGAGTGGGGGGGAGGGGACTAGCAGTAGAGTGGGGGGGAGGGGACTAGCAGTAGAGTGGGGGGGGGGGACTAGCAGTAGAGTGGGGGGGAATAGCAGTAGAGTGGGGGGGGTAGCAGTAGAGTGGGGGGGGGTAGCAGTAGAGTGGGGGGGGGACTAGCAGTAGAGTGGGGGGGGGGGGAATAGCAGTAGAGTGGGGGGGGGGAATAGCAGTAGAGTGGGGGGGGGGAATAGCAGTAGAGTGGTGGGGGAATAGCAGTAGAGTGGGGGGGAGGGGACTAGCAGTAGAGTGGGGGGGAGGGGACTAGCAGTAGAGTGGGGGGGAGGGGACTAGCGGTAGAGTGGGGGGGAGGGGACTAGCGGTAGAGTGGGGGGGAGGGGACTAGCGGTAGAGTGGGGGGGAGGGGACTAGCGGTAGAGTGGGGGGGAGGGGACTAGCGGTAGAGTGGGGGGGAGGGGACTAGCGGTAGAGTGGGGGGGGGAATAGCAGTAGAGTGGGGGGAGGGGACTAGCAGTAGAGTGGGGGGGAGGGGACTAGCAGTAGAGTGGGGGGGAGGGGACTAGCAGTAGAGTGGGGGGGAGGGGACTAGCAGTAGAGTGGGGGGGAGGGGACTAGCAGTAGAGTGGGGGGGAGGGGACTAGCAGTAGAGTGGGGGGGAGGATAGCAGTAGAGTGGGGGGGGGGGATAGCAGTAGAGTGGGGGGGGGACTAGCAGTAGAGTGGGGGGGAGGGGACTAGCAGTAGAGTGGGGGGGGGGGACTAGCAGTAGAGTGGGGGGGAGGGGACTAGCAGTAGAGTGGGGGGGAGGGGACTAGCAGTAGAGTGGGGGGGAGGGGACTAGCAGTAGAGTGGGGGGGAGGGGACTAGCAGTAGAGTGGGGGGGGGACTAGCAGTAGAGTGGGGGGGGGGACTAGCAGTAGAGTGGGGGGGGGGGGACTAGCAGTAGAGTGGGGGGGGACTAGCAGTAGAGTGGGGGGGGAGGGGACTAGCAGTAGAGTGGGGGGGGGGGGACTAGCAGTAGAGTGGGGGGGAGGGGACTAGCAGTAGAGTGGGGGGGAGGGGACTAGCAGTAGAGTGGGGGGGAGGGGACTAGCAGTAGAGTGGGGGGGAGGGGACTAGCAGTAGAGTGGGGGGGGGACTAGCAGTAGAGTGGGGGGGGGGACTAGCAGTAGAGTGGGGGGGGACTAGCAGTAGAGTGGGGGGGAGGGGACTAGCAGTAGAGTGGGGGGGAGGGGACTAGCAGTAGAGTGGGGGGGAGGGGACTAGCAGTAGAGTGTGGGAGGTGACTAGCAACAGGCCCACTACTCAGCCATGTCACAACATCAACATCAGGCCCACTACTCAGCCATGTCACAACATCAACAACAGGCCCACTACTCAGCCATGTCACAACATCAACAACAGGCCCACTACTCAGCCATGTCACAACATCAACAACAGGCCCACTACTCAGCCATGTCACAACATCAACAACAGGCCCACTACTCAGCCATGTCACAACAGGCCCACTACTCAGCCATGTCACAACAACAACAACAGGCCCACTACTCAGCCATGTCACAACATCAACAACAGGCCCACTACTCAGCCATGTCACAACATCAACAACAGGCCCACTACTCAGCCATGTCACAACATCAACAACAGGCCCACTACTCAGCCATGTCACAACATCAACAACAGGCCCACTACTCAGCCATGTCACAACAGGCCCACTACTCAGCCATGTCACAACAACAACTACTCAGCCATGTCACAACAACAGGCCCACTACTCAGCCATGTCACAACAACAGGCCTACTACTCAGCCATGTCACAACAACAGGCCCACTACTCAGCCATGTCACAGCATCATCAACAACAGGCCCACTACTCAGCCAGATCACATCAACAACTACTCAGCCATGTCACATCAACAACAGGCCCACTACTCAGCCATGTAACAACAACAGGCCCACTACTCAGCCATGTCACAGCATCAACAACAGGCCCACTACTCAGCCATGTCACATCAACAACTACTCAGCCATGTCACATCAACAACAGGCCCACTACTCAGCCATGTCACATCAACCACAGGCCCACTACTCAGCCATGTCACAACAACAACAACAGGCCCACTACTCAGCCATGTCACAACATCAACAACAGGCCCACTACTCAGCCATGTCACAACATCAACAACAGGCCCACTACTCAGCCATGTCACAACATCAACAACAGGCCCACTACTCAGCCATGTCACAACATCAACAACAGGCCCACTACTCAGCCATGTCACAACATCAACAACAGGCCCACTACTCAGCCATGTCACAACAGGCCCACTACTCAGCCATGTCACAACAACAACTACTCAGCCATGTCACAACAACAACTACTCAGCCATGTCACAACAACAACTACTCAGCCATGTCACAACAACAGGCCCACTACTCAGCCATGTCACATCAACAACAGGCCCACTACTCAGCCATGTCACATCAACAACAGGCCCACTACTCAGCCATGTCACAGCATCAACAACAGGCCCACTACTCAGCCATGTCACAACAGGCCCACTACTCAGCCACTACTCAGCCATGTCACATCAACCACAGGCCCACTACTCAGCCATGTCACATCAACAACAGGCCCACTACTCAGCCATGTCACAGCATCAACAACAGGCCCACTACTCAGCCATGTCACATCAACAACAGGCCCACTACTCAGCCATGTCACAGCATCAACAACAGGCCCACTACTCAGCCACTACTCAGCCATGTCACATCAACCACAGGCCCACTACTCAGCCATGTCACATCAACCACAGGCCCACTACTCAGCCATGTCACATCAACAACAGGCCCACTACTCAGCCATGTCACAACAACAGGCCCACTACTCAGCCATGTCACAACAACAGGCCCACTACTCAGCCACTACTCAGCCATGTCACATCAACAACAGGCCCACTACTCAGCCGTGGTAAGAGCTGTAGTTTAGACATATTGAACACAAATCCTGTAAGTTGCAGATGAACTGCAAGGTATACAAAATAAAATATGGGTTACCACACCTCTTGTTTAGGAGCGTAAGAACATGCAGAGTGTGACAGGACGCTGGAAACAGCTGGCTATTTCATTCTGTGTCAAATATATCCCCCAAAAATTAAGCTCCTTCTCCAAACGCTCACTGGCATCTCCCTCGCTGAACAGACCTCTGCCAAAACGTAAAGGGTGCAGAGCAGTGACTTCATCCCAAAAATATCCTACCGTTCATATTTACGTACCCTCTGTGTCAACCGTCGCCAACACCAGTCATCCAAATACGTACTTTAAAGGCAGAGTCAGTTTTAGCTCGTTTTCCACCCAACGGTTACCATCTGTTTTAATTTCAGCAGCAATCTGCTCCGTCCACACGGTTATCAGGGGAAGGGAGAGGAGGAGAGGGGAGGGGAGAGGAGAGGAGGGGAGAGGAAGGGAGAGGAGAGGAGGGGAGAGGAAGGGAGAGGAGAGGAGGGGAGAGGAAGGGAGAGGAGAGGAGGGGAGAGGAAGGGAGAGGAGAGGAGGGGAGAGGAAGGGGAGAGGAGGAGGAGAGGAAGGGAGAGGAGGGAGAGGAAGGGAGAGGAGGAGGGGAGAGGAAGGGAGAGGAGGAGGGGAGAGGAAGGGAGGGGAGAGGGGAGGAGAGGAAGGGAGGGGAGAGGGGAGGAGAGGAGGAGAAGGAGGGGAGGATGAGGGAAGGGAGGGGAGGATGAGGGAAGGGAGGGGAGGATGAGGGAAGGGAGGAGAGGAGAGGAGAGGGGGGGAGGGAGAGGAGAGGAGAGGGTAAAGCTCCACCGGTTCGCTGTGTGTGACTGTGTTAAATTGTGACATATGAAGCAATTACACAGAGGAAATCAGGCTCTCTCTCGTCCGTTGTAGTCACTTTAGCAAAGTGAGTGTTTTAGGAAATATCACTTATCCATACATTTTGCGTTTCGTCACTGTCAAGCCATAATCAACCTTTTAATATAAGTCTCTATTACTGTCAGTCCTATGGTCTGATCCTGTCCATCACAGATTCAGTGTGTCTGTAATCATGTCTCTCTCATCGTCAACGTGACATCACTGTTACCTCGTTCCCCTCCCCTGTCAGATGCACCAGTACCACCAGGCCTTTGCACAGCAGCAACAACAACAACAACAACTACTACAACAACAGCAACTACAACTCCATCAACAACAACAACAACAACTACTACAACAACAGCTACAACATCAACAGCATTCCACCCAGCAGCCCACTGTGACCTCCCCGCTAGAGTTCCAACATCCTTTGGGCTCTTTTAACCCGCCTGGATCTGGGGTCAGCCCTGGGGTCGTGGCAATCGGTGCTGGAAATGTGACACCTTCCCCTGTTGAGGCTCTATACACCAGGTAACATCCCTCAGTCACTTCATACCCCAATATTTATGTGCCTGTAATGTCTGTCAGTAGCACAGACACCACAAGTAATACAGCACATCATAAAGCATCTCAATCTATGGTGATCATTAGCCTGCCCCACTTCATATCTTCCTCTCTGTTCCTCTCTGTTCCTCTCTGTTCCTCTCTCTTCCTCTCTGTCTCTCTGTTTCTCTCTTCCTCTCTGTTCCTCTCTGTTCCTCTCTGTTTCTCTCTTCCTCTCCCTCTCCCTCTCTCTTCCTCTCTCCCCAGTAGAAACCCTCTGGTGGACCTAAAGGTGACCACCCCTCCCCCCCGGACCCAACCCCAGACCCTGGTCACCCCCCAGAGCCTGGTCACCCCCCAGAGCCACCCTCCTGACATGTCCCGCTGGAACCCCTTTGGAGAGGACAACTTCTCCAAACTAACAGAGGAGGAACTTCTGGACCGCGAGTTCGACCTCCTCAGAGCAAGCAAGTGCCCCGTCTTTTACCTTCCCCCAGCAAGTGCCCCGTCTTTTACCTTCCCCCAGCAAGTGCCCCGTCTTTTACCTTCCCCCAGCAAGTTCCTGGTCTTTTACCTTCCCCCAGCAAGTTCCTGGTCTTTTACCTTCCCCCAGCAAGTGCCGCATCTTTTACCTTCCCCCAGCAAGTGCCGCATCTTTTACAGTCCCCCAGCAAGTGCCCCATCTTTTACCTTCCCCCATCTTTTACAGTCCCCCATCTTTTACAGTCCCCCAGCAAGTGCCCCATCCTTTACCTTCCCTCATCTTTTACCGTCCCCCATCTTTTACCGTCCCCCAGCAAGTGCCCCATCTTTTACCGTCCCCCAGCAAGTGCCCCATCTTTTACCGTCCCCCAGCAAGTGCCCCATCTTTTACCGTCCCCCAGCAAGTGCCCCATCTTTTACAGTCCCCCAGCAAGTGCCCCATCTTTTACCTTCCCCCAGCAAGTGCCCCGTCTTTTACCTTCCCCCAGCAAGTGCCCCGTCTTTTACCTTCCCCCAGCAAGTGCCCCGTCTTTTACCTTCCCCCAGCAAGTTCCTGGTCTTTTACCTTCCCCCAGCAAGTTCCTGGTCTTTTACCTTCCCCCAGCAAGTTCCTGGTCTTTTACCTTCCCCCAGCAAGTTCCTGGTCTTTTACCTTCCCCCAGCAAGTTCCTGGTCTTTTACCTTCCCCCAGCAAGTTCCTGGTCTTTTACCTTCCCCCAGCAAGTGCTGCATCTTTTACAGTCCCCCAGCAAGTGCCCCATCTTTTACCTTCCCCCAGCAAGTTCCTGGTCTTTTACCTTCCCCCAGCAAGTTCCTGGTCTTTTACCTTCCCCCAGCAAGTTCCTGGTCTTTTACCTTCCCCCAGCAAGTGCTGCATCTTTTACAGTCCCCCAGCAAGTGCCCCATCTTTTACCTTCCCACATCTTTTACAGTCCCCCATCTTTTACAGTCCCCCAGCAAGTGCCTCATCTTTTACCGTCCCCCATCTTTTACAGTCCCCCATCTTTTACAGTCCCCCAGCAAGTGCCCCATCTTTTACCGTCCCCCAGCAAGTGCCCCATCTTTTACAGTCCCCCAGCAAGTGCCCCATCTTTTACCGTCCCCCAGCAAGTGCCCCATCTTTTACCGTCCCCCAGCAAGTGCCCCATCTTTTACAGTCCCCCAGCAAGTGCCCCATCTTTTACCGTCCCCCAGCAAGTGCCCCATCTTTTACCTTCTTCCCCTTTCCATTACTGTTCCACCTGGGTTTGATTCCCACAGGGAACATGTCTGCACTCACAACGGATAGTCGCTCTGGAGAAGAGCTTCTGCTAAATGACTGACATGTAAACATATATATTAATAGACAAAAGGTTCCTGCTCTTAGTTGCCATTTGTCAATATATTAATATGTTTAATTACCTGTCTCAATTTGTTACTTTTCTGTCTGCAAACGTTCTTATATTTCACTAAATGCACTCCTGATTCCAAAGACAATTATTTATGTCTAATGTTAATTTGATGGCTAGTAAAAAAAAAAATGAATTGGAATTTCCTGTGTGTAACGATCCCCTATCTGCCCGAGCAGGTAAACCCATGGAGAGAACCACTAGCATGGAGGCAGACCGACCGCTGCAGCCAATCACCTCCGCCGCAACCGCCAAGCCCCTCCTCCCTGAATACCTGTTTGGCTCCGCCCCCTTCCTGGCTAGCGCAGGCAAGTCTTAATGGAGGCCCCTCCCCCAACCCTGTCTCGCCACGCCCCAACAGGACCCAACACTTCAGTTTGGAACTCTCCTGTCTTCATTTCTCCCCTGCCAAACTATTCTGCCCCACCCTTAAACCCCCAACCACACTCACTATTCTGTCCCCCCCTTAAACCCCCAACCACACTCACTGTTCTGCCCCCCCCTTAAACCCCCAACCACACTCACTATTCTGCCCCCCCCTTAAACCCCCAACCACACTCACTATTCTGCCCCCCCCTTAAACCCCCAACCACACTCACTGTTCTGCCCCCCCCTTAAACCCCCAACCACACTCACTATTCTGCCCCACCCTTAAACCCCCAACCACACTCACTGTCCCCCCCCCCCCCTCCCCCCCGTTAAACCCCCAACCACACTCACTGTTCTGCTCCCCCCCCTTAAACCCCCAACCACACTCACTGTTCTCTCCCCCCCCCTTAAACCCCCAACCACACTCACTGTCCCCCCCCCCCCCCCCCCCCCCGTTAAACCCCCAACCACACTCACTGTTCTCCCCACCACACTCACTGTTCACCCCACCCCCCCTCTAAAAACCCCCAACCACACTCACTATTCTGCCCCCCCCCTTAAACCCCCAACCACACTCACTGTTCACCCCCCTTAAACCCCCAACCACACTCACTGTACTACCCCCCCATTATTAATTATGATCTGAAAGGCTACACTGATCCTAGATCAGCATTCCTACTTTGAGACGCTTTGTGAAATACAGACCCTGGTGAGTAATTGCAGTCTTTTGGTGTAAATGGTCTCAATCTCAATGGGAATACGTTTTACCAGGTTAGACTTCAGAGAACCAAACAGCACATCTCGTTAATGAACAGTAGGATGTATAGTGGGGTCCCAAATTACAATACATTTTTAAAAAATCAAACCTTTTATTTTAACTAGGCAAGTCAGTTAAGAACAAATTCATATTTACAATGACGGCCTATATACAAATGATTGACACCCTCGATAAAGATGAGCATATAAAATGAATAAATAATATTATTTTAATCTAATTCTGCCAGGAGGCTGAAACTTGGCCATAAGTGGATCTTCCAGCAATACAATGACCCTAAGAAAACATCAACATCCACAAATAAGTTGTTAATTGGCCACACAAATCAACATTTTGCTATGGCCATCTCACTCTCCGGACTTGAAACCCATTTGAGAACGTGTGGATTTAATTGAAGAGGGCACATCCATCAATCATTTTTGACCCCTACCTTTTTGAGACACAAAATGTATTTATTTCTCTGAGCAATTGAGGCAACCAGATTTTTGGGCAAAAATATCCTAAAATTGTACGAGTATAAAATAAATGTAATTCTCCAATATAGCTCAGTATTGACTTATTTTACATAGCAATTTGTGTGTCAATTTCAGACCCCACTGTATATGATGGGTACAGTAGTGATTCATAATTTAGTCACAAACCAGCAGTGAAAGAATGCGTGGTTGTTTAGCCATAAAATATATATATATATTTTTTGATTTTGCTTATTGAGTCCATTTGAAACTAGCATATTTATAAATATCCTTAAATCTCAAAAGCCCCACCTTGGGCGTAATAAGTTTTATTTCCTGTTAAGAGATTTTCCAAAATGTCATGTCCCTTTTGGGTTGTACTGTGCACTTTACTACGGAACAACTATCCTAGCTGCCGCCCACACCCCAAAATTATTCATTATTACAAGAATTGTATAACTAAAATGTATCTTAAGAATTATCGTAAGAATGTCACCATTCTTCTTCTTCTTTTTTTAATGGTAGCTAAATTACATTTTTTGTTGTTGTGATATAACAGTCAGCTGTGCCCATTATATTAAAATATGTTAACTAGAGAATGACAATAAAATCCCAGAATGACTTCAGTTAAGTGATTTTTATAGTAACTTAGAGAGCAAACTGAAGTCTGACTATAAGTTAGACGTTCTGTCTGTATATCGAAATGGAAATATGAATCCCATGTCTCACTAACTTAGTATAACATTGTAGTTCAAGGTATATAGCTGAGCTAAGGAACAACCAAAAACGAAAAAAAAAAGCTGTGTGAAAGTACTTGACCACTGATTAGGTTATGGGACGCTCAGAAGGGACCGTAATTCTAGAAATGGAGCCCCAACATACGGTTGAAGTCATCCCAAAAGGCTGGAATGACAACATTTGGTGACAAATGTACAAACAGCCTCCATTTTATGTATGTATTTGTGCCATAGACGATGTTGTCAAGGTCATTCATATTTTCTTTGGTTGTCTAGTCTGTCCAAAGTCTGAAGGGACTTTCAGGGACTTATGACAAAATGTTCCAACCAATTCATCTCTGAAGTTTGTTTGTATCTACTAACCATTTCAACGTGCTCTCATTAAAGATGGGCATGAAGTTGCACCTATATTTGGGTGGTGATGTAGGGTTGTATGCTATACTACATCTGGTCCTGGAGTCTCCACTTCTAGGTCTGACAGCAGCAGGCCTGGAGTCTCCACTGCTGGGTCTGATAGCAGCAGGCCTGGAGTCTCCACTTCTAGGTCTGATAGCAGCAGGCCTGGAGTCTCCACTTGTAGGTCTGACAGCTGCAGGCCTGGAGTCTCCACTGCTGGGTCTGACAGCTGCAGGCCTGGAGTCTCCACTGCTGGGTCTGACAGCAGCAGGCCTGGAGTCTCCACTTGTAGGTCTGACAGCAGCAGGCGCGGAGTCTCCACTGCTGGGTCTGATAGCAGCAGGCCTGGAGTCTCCACTTGTAGGTCTGACAGCTGCAGGCCTGAAGTCTCCACTTCTAGGTCTGACAGCAGCAGGCCTGGAGTCTCCACTGCTGGGTCTGATAGCAGCAGGCCTGGAGTCTCCACTTCTAGGTCTGATAGCAGCAGACCTGGAGTCTCCACTTCTAGGTCTGATAGCAGCAGACCTGGAGTCTCCACTTCTAGGTCTGACAGCTGCAGGCCTGGAGTCTCCACTTCTGGGTCTGACAGTTGCAGGCCTGGAGTCTCCACTTCTAGGTCTGACAGCAGCAGGCCTGGAGTCTCCACTTCTAGGTCTGACAGCAGCAGGCCTGGAGTCTCCACTTCTAGGTCTGAGCTGCAGGCCTGGAGTCTCCACTTGTAGGTCTGAGCTGCAGGCCTGGAGTCTCCACTTCTAGGTCTGATAGCAGCAGGCCTGGAGTCTCCACTTCTAGGTCTGACAGCAGCAGGCCTGGAGTCTCCACTTCTAGGTCTGAGCTGCAGGCCTGGAGTCTCCACTTCTAGGTCTGACAGCAGCAGGCCTGGAGTCTCCACTTCTAGGTCTGAGCTGCAGGCCTGGAGTCTCCACTTCTAGGTCTGACAGCAGCAGGCCTGGAGTCTCCACTTCTAGGTCTGATAGCAGCAGGCCTGGAGTCTCCACTTCTAGGTCTGATAGCAGCAGGCCTGGAGTCTCCACTTCTAGGTCTGACAGCAGCAGGCCTAGAATCTCCACTGCTGGGTTTGATAGCAGCAGGCCTGGAGTCTCCACTTCTAGGTCTGACAGCAGCAGGCTTCAGTTATGCACACTTGCCTATACAGTAATAAGCTGCTTTCATTCCTTGATAACAACTCCATATATTCTATTTATTTTCCAAAGGTAAGTTTAACCATTAACAAGGGGAGAAGGGAATTGCTGGATTCCTCAATACCCCAGTCATTCTGTTGCATTTCATTGTCAATTTAAGAGCTTATTTAACTTCTGTTATTGTTTCCATGTTGTAATGCAAGACAGTCATACTCAGAAACATCTTGTTCAAATAGTGTACTGGTGGACAGATTTCTGATTCAACAGCCATAATTGTTTGATCTGTTATTTTGTACAATTAGAAAGGAGAAAAAAGAAAAAAAAAAGCCATTTAATTACAAGAATGACTTGAGCCATTAATTACACTGATGATCAAGTTCAAGACGAACAGGAAATGGTAGTGAAAAGTTTGGATGGTTTAAGACCTCCCAGCAGCGTTCAAAAAAACAGTATTGAATATGTTGTGTTGTTTACATTGATATATTTTCTTTCTTTATTTACAAATGTTAATGCTTTTGATTTTGGGTCATTGGTTTCACTTCCTAGCCTTTTTGTTACTGTGGTGAAACAGCCTTCATCGTTTTATATTTGGTTGCTTTAGAACATCGTCATCAACATACAGATGTTCATAGCAGCTGTTTGTTCCTGTGAAACATAACGCATCGGTTATTGTAAGAATGTCAGAACTTGTTGGTTAAGCAGGTTGTTTGTTGTGCTGCCTCTCCTGGGAAAGGAAAATATACTGCGTTAGATGCATAAGTTGTATATAAAAAAAACAATTTTAAAATATCTGTTCTTCAACAGACAAACTATGTAAATGATCTTGTACCATACTGTGAATGTTTTTTTTGTTTAAAAAAAATCTATATATACAAAATGCTTAATGGTGATAAATAAAACATTATTCAAAAAGCAATATACATTTTTTGGGGGTTTGTTTTATTGATGGCTTTTACAATGAGTAGATAGATGCCAAACGATGAGGTGTTTGTAGGTTTCTGAGTGGTAATATCTGCCCACCGTTACACCAAGATGTTTCTCAGATTAACATGGCTGTCTTTGTGGGTCTGCACCTCCTGAATGACTAACATACAAACAACAAAAAAGCGACAGACATTTGTTCTGATAATGAATTGAAGCAACACTTTTATGTTTTGGGTATTGAGAATCCTTAACCAACATGTTATACCGGTGCCTTCTGGAAAGTATTCAGACCCCTGGACTTGGTCCACATTTTGTTACGTTACAGCCGGATTCAAAAAATCTATTGAATTGTTATTTTCCCTCATCAATCTACAGACAATACCCCATAATGACATCACAATACCCCATAATGACATCACAATACCCCATAATGACATCACAATACTCCATAATGACATCACAATACCCCATAATGACAAACCAAAAACAGGTTTTTAGAAACTTTGGCTAATTTATTTTTTTAAAAGTTTAAAAAACTTATCACATTTACGTAAGTATTCAGACCCTTTACTCAATATTTTGTTAGAAGCACCTTTGGCAGTGATTACAGCCTCGAGTCTCCTTGGGTTTAACGCTAGAAGCTTGGCACACCTGTATTAGGTTCTCCCATTCCTCTCTGCAGATCCTCTCAAGGTCTGTCATGTTGGATGGGGAGCATCGCTGCACAGCTATTTTCAGGTCTCTCCAGAGATGTTCGATCGGGTTCAAGTCCGGGCTCTGGCTGGCCCACTCAAGGACATTCAGAGACTTGTCCTGAATCCACTCCTTGGCTGTGTGCTTAGGGTTGTTGTCCTGTTGGAAGTTGAACCTTTGCCCCAGTCTTTGGTCCTGAGCGCTCTGAAGCAGATTTTCATTAAGGATCTCTCTGTACTTTACTCTGTTCATCTTTCCCCTCGATCCTGACTAGTCTCCCAGTCCCTGCCGCTGAAAAACATCCCCACAGCACGATGTTGCCACCACCATGCTTCACCTTAGGGATGGTGCCAGGTTTCCTCCAGATGTGACGCTTAGCATTCGACCAAAGAGTTCAATCTTAGTTTCATCAGACCAGATAATCTTGTTTCTCATGGTCTGAGAGTCTAGGTGCCTTTTGGCAAACTCCAAGCGGTCTGTCATGTGCCTTTTTACTGAGGATTGGCTTCCGTCTGGCCACTCTACCATAAAGGCCTGATTGGTGGAGTTCTGCAGAGATGGTTTTCCTTCTGAAAGGTTCTCCAATCTCCACAGAGGAACTCTGAAGCTCTGTCAGAGTGATCATCGGGTTCTTGGTCACCTCTCTGACCAAGGTCCTTCTCCCCCGATTGCTCAGTTTGGCCGGGCGGACAGCTCTAGGGAGAGTCTTGGTGGTTCCAAACTTCTTCCATTTGAGAATGATGGAGGCCACTGTGTTCTTGGGGACCATCAATGCTGCAGAAATGTTTTGGTACCCTTCCCCAGATCTGTGCCTCGACACAATCCTGTCTCGGAGCTCTACTGACAATTCCTTCGACCTCATGGCTTGGTTTTTGCTCTGGCATGCACTGTCAACTGTGGGACCTTTTTATATAAACAGGTGTGTGCCTTTCCAAATCATGTCCAATCAATTGAATTTACCACAGGTGGACTCTAATCAAGTTGAAGAAACAACTCAAGGATGATCAATGGAAGCTGGATGCACCTGAGCTCAATTTCAAGTCTCATAGTAAAGGGTCTGAATACTGATGTAAATAAGGTATTTGTGTTTTTTTTATTTGTTATACATTTGCAAAAACTTCTTAACCTTTTTTCTGCTTTGTCATAATGGGTTATTGTGTGTAGATTGCTGAAGATTTTTATTTATTTAATACATTTTAGAATAAAACTAACATAACAAAATGTGGAAAAAGTCCAGGAGTCTGAATACTTTCCAAAGGCACTGTACATACAGTATTGTGCTTTGGGTATGGGGAATCCTTAACCAACATGTTATATAGACCGGACTGTGCTTTCTTTTTGAAAAGGTAAACAGGTGAATAAGATATTAAACCATAAGCAGCTCACTGTCTGTCTCTCTCAAAACCTCAGAGTGGAGAACATGTACTGGGTAAATCCCAGCTTTGATGTTTAATCAGTTGTAGAGTGGCGGTTATGTCTCTTTTTAATAATCCAATCTGATTGCAAAGTCCAAGTGAAAATATCCTGACACAGTCCTCATTGAGATCAAACTGTGTTTGCTGATTTATTTTACCTTTATTTAACGAGGCAAGTCAGTTAGGAACAGTGGGTTAACTGCCTTGTTCAGGGGCAGAACGACAGATTTGTACCTTGTCAGCTCGGGGATAGGAACTTGCAACCTTTCGGTTACTAGTCCAACACTAACCACTAGGCTACCCTGCCGCCCCATGTCTGCATGACTAATATGTTTAATTCATGACTGTAACCAGGGATGCAACTTTGGTTTTAGAAGTGTGGGGGGGAGGGCCATTATTATTATTATTTTTAAATGTATCCAGTCTGATAAACACTCCAAACAGCTTTCCCTGCAGCTCGGAGGCGTCCTCGTGGTCCTAAAGCACACCCCTGCCTCTTTTTGTATCACATTCCAGTGAAATATGCACCCCTGACTGTAACATGCTTAATGCATGGCATTTTAGTTTCAGTCCATACAACTTGTCTTTTCTATGATTTGGCCTATTGACCTAAATTCACCTCAGTCCCAACTAGATTTGTGGATTTTTTTGTTGTTGGCTAATTAGATTTGATTATAATATACTTTATAATTTAGAAAAAAATTTTTTTTTCAGTAATTCCAGTACACCTTCCCACATAATTACATTCTAATAGACCTCTCTACCGCCCAGGCCTTATCTCAATTAGATGTGCTCACATCCTCTCTCTCACTTTCTTTTGGAGAAAAAAGGTCAAAGTTCATCAAGGAAACATGGATGGGAAATGCTTGAAATAAGACTTGTCTTTTCTTCACTCACGTGTCATTTAGGCTAATTTACGTTTACGAAGTGGATCCCAAAAACAAATATATAAAGGGCTCTAGTTAGTTGTGCAAAATACATTTTATATACTGAACAAAAATATATAATGCGACGTGTAACAATCGAAAATATTTTACTGACTTACAGCTCATACCAGGAAATCAGTCAATGAAAAATACATTTATTAAACCCTGATCTAGGGATTGATTGGTCACAGATACTTTTTTTTTTTTAAATTAAGGTATTAGAAAACAAGTTCAGGTGTGACTCATTTGCGTCACGCAGCGCGACACAATCTCCTTCTCCATAGAGTTGATTAGGCTGATGGTTGTGGGCTGTGGAATGTTGTCTCAACTCCTCTTCAATGGCTGTGAGAAGTTGCTGGATATTGGCGGGAACTGGAACCACGCTGTCGTACACTGTACAGCTGTCGTACACGCTGTCGATCCAGAGCATCCCGAACATGCTCAATGGGTGTCTGAGTATGCAGGCCATGGAAGAATTGGGACATTTTTTAGCTTCTCGTCACGGTATGTCTGTGCATTCAAATTGCCATTGATAAAATGCGATAAATTCCGTTTTTCAGTTGGTTAATTAATGCCAGGGGCCTTCCTTCGGCCTCTAAATCCTATAACAATAGTATTAAGTGTAAATGTTGTACATTTTGTATGCTTTGTGTACATGTAAGGCTCCCATGAAAAAGAGGCGTTGGCCTCGATGGCATTTCCCTGCTAAAATAAAGGTTAATAAAAAATAGAATATTCAATTGAATTACGTCATAGATATCGTTAGATATGAGATGTATTATAGCAATGATTGAGAATGTAAAGGACTGTGACGTCTGATTTGTATTACTGTGGGGGGGGTGGGGGTTCTCTCGTTCCTTTGGGCAAAAGTCAGTCGCAATGTGTCCCATGTTTCATGAACTGAAATAAAAGATGCCAGACATTTTCCATATGCACACACAACAACAACAAAAAAGCAAATTTCTCTCATTTTGTGCACAAATTTGTTTACATCTCTGTTACTGAGCATTTCTCCTTTGCCAAGATTATCCATCCACCTGACAGGTGTGGTATAGCATAATCATTACACAGGTACGCCTTGTGCTGAGGGACAATAAAAGGCCGCTCTAAAATGTGCAGTTTTGTCACATGCCACAGATGTCTCAAGCTTTGAGGGAGTGTGCAATTGGCATTCTGACTGCAGAAATATCCACCAGAGCTGTTGCCAAATAATTGAATGAAAGAATTTGGCAATAATTACAGACTTTGGCAGTACGTCCAACCGGCTGCACAACCGCAGACCATGTATATGGCTTTGTGTGGGCAAGTGTTAACGTTGTGAACAGAGTGCCCCATGGTGGTGGTGGGGTTATGGTATGGGCAGGTATAAGCTACAGACAACTAACACAATTGCATTTCATTGATGGCAATTTGAATGCACAGAGATACCGTGATAGATCCTGAGGCCCATTGTTGTCGTGCCACTCATCCGCCTCCATCACCTCATGTTTCAGCATGATAATGCACGGTCCCAGGTCGCAAGGATCTGTACACAATTCCTGGAATCTGAAAATGTCCCAGTTCTTCCATGGCCTGCATACTCACCAGACATGTCACCCATTGAGCATGTTTGGGATGCTCTGGATCGACTTGTACGACAGCGCATTCCAGTTCACGGCAATATCCAGCAACTTCGCACAGCCATTGAAGTGGAGTGGGACAAGATTCCACAGGTCAAAATCAACAACCTGATCAACTCTATGTGAAGGAGATGTGTCACGCTGCATGAGGCAAATGGTGATCACACCAGATACTGACTGGTTTTCTGATCCACGCCTCTACCTTTTTGTTTAAGGTCTCTGTGACCAACAGATGCATATCTGTATTCCCAGTCACGTGAAATCCATAGATTAGGGCCGAATGCATTTAATTAAATTGACTGATTTCCTTATATGAACTGTAACTCAGTAAAATCTTTGAAATTGTTGCATGTTGCATTTAGTGATAGAATGAAGGCCTTCTAGGCAGAGTTGCAAAGAGTTGCAAAGTTGCCTTATCTCAGACTGGCCAATAAAAATAAAAGATTAAGATGGGAAAAAGAACACAGACACTGGACAGAGGAACTCTGCCTAGAAGGCCAGCATCCCGGAGTCGCCTCTTCACTGTTGACGTTGAGACTGGTGTTTTGTGGGTACTATTTAATGAAGCTGCCAGTTGAGGACTTGTGAGGCGTCTGTTTCTCAAACTAGACACTCTAATGTACTTGTCCTCTTGCTCAGTTGTGCACCGGGGCCTCCCACTCCTCTTTCTACAGTTTGTGCTGTTCTGTGAAGGGAGTAGTACACAGCGTTGTACGAGATCTTCAGTTTCTTGGCAATTTCTCGCATGGAATAGCCTTCATTTCTCAGAACAAGAATAGACGGATGAGTTTCAGAAGAAAGTTCTTTGTTTCTAACCATTTTGAGCCTGTAATCAAACCCACAAGTCATTTACAACATTCACAATGCATTTCTGATCAATTGAATGTTATTTTAATGAACCAAAAAATTGCTTTTCTTTCAAAAACAAATACATTTCTAAGTGACCCCAAACTTTTGAACGTGTGTGTGTATAAAATCTGATAGACAACAAAACGATTAGGCCTAAGTATTGGCGTCTGTCTTTGTTAGAAGGTGGAAACTGAGAGAGCAAACACTGTGGCCAGTTTATTAGGTACACCACCCTGTTCACAAAAATGATTAGCTTCTACAAACAGTGAGTCACATGGACGTGGCTTGCTGTATAAAGCAGGCAGACGGGCATCGAGGCATTCAGTTACTGTTCCATTCAACGTTAGAATGGGTGAAACCAGTGACCTAAGCAACTGTGAACACGATATTGTTTTCAAGGCCAGTGTCTCCGAGTCAACTGCTCACATCCTGTTTAGTGTTAATCGTACAGGCTGGTGGCCGTGGTTTAATGATATGTGTTTTCTTCATACAAGTTAGGTCCCTTGATACCAATTGAGCAATGTCTCCATGCCCTGAAGAATTCCGGCGGTTCTGGAGGCATAGGGGGGTCCGACCCGGTTCTTGATGGCCACTGAGTGTATGTAGCCCAGCCAGTATTATCCCCTGTCACAGTGGCTTCTCTGTTAGACAGTAAACATATGTAGCCCTGCCAAGGTAGCCCTGCCTGACACCCCAACCCCCTGAGAAGGTCCTAGCAGTCTCTTCATTCAGATCTAAAAGGCTAAACTGATCCTAGATCAGAAATCTGAGATGCTTTATAAACCCCAGTAAGTGAACTGCTTAAGTCCTTCACCTCATTCTGCGATAATATACGGTGACACAAGTGTTTTCATTACGTAGCGCAGCAGGGTCTTCTGGGAGATCCTAGGAAGGATCTAGTCGCTGGTTGAGTACATCTTAGTAGTGGTGGTGAGACTCATTTGAGTTAAAATCTTTTTTTGCAAGAGAGATTTGTTCAAGGTAGCAGCAGTCAGCAGTTATGCACAAACAAACATTACAGGATATGACACATACAGGACAGGACATTACGACACATTACAGGACATTACATTACACATACAGGACAGGACATTACACATACAGGACAGGACATTACACATACAGGACAGGACATTACACATACAGGACAGGACATTACACATACAGGACAGGACATTACATTACAGGACATTACATTACACATACAGGACAGGACATTACACATACAGGACAGGACATTACATTACACATACAGGACAGGACATTACATTACAGGACAGGACATTACAGGACAGGACAGGACATTACAGGACATTACATGACACATTACAGGACATTACACCTACAGGACAGGACATTACACTACACATACAGGACAGGACATTACATTACAGGACATGACACATACAGGACATTACACATACAGGACATTACGTGACACATACAGGACATTACACATACAGGACAGGACATGACACATACAGGACATGACACATACAGGACATGACATTACACATACAGGACATGACATTACACATACAGGACATTACACATTACAGGACATTACATGACACATTACAGGACATTACACATTACACATACAGGACATTACATTACACATACAGGACATTACATTACACATTACAGGACATGACATTACAGGACATGACACATACAGGACATTACATGACACATTACATTACACATACAGGACATTACACATACAGGACATTACATGACACATACAGGACATTACATTACACATACAGGACATGACACATTACATTACAGGACATGACACATACAGGACATTACATGACACATTACAGGACATTACATTACACATACAGGACATTACACATACAGGACATTACATTACACATTACAGGACATTACATGACACATTACAGGACATTACATTACAGGACATTACACATTACAGGACATTACATGACACATTACAGGACATTACATTACACATACAGGACATTACATTACACATACAGGACATTACATTACACATACAGGACATGACACATTACAGGACATTACATTACACATTACAGGACATTACATGACACATTACAGGACATTACACATTACAGGACATTACATGACACATTACAGGACATTACATTACACATACAGGACATTACATTACACATACAGGACATTACATGACACATTACAGGACATTACATTACACATACAGGACATTACATTACACATACAGGACATTACACATACAGGACATCACATTACACATACAGGACATTACATTACACATACAGGACATTACACATACAGGACATTACATGACACATTACAGGACATTACACATACAGGACATTACATGACACATTACAGGACATTACACATACAGGACATTACATGACACATTACAGGACATTACATGACACATTACAGGACATTACATTACACATACAGGACATTACATGACACATTACAGGACATTACACATACAGGACATCACATTACACATACAGGACATTACATTACACATACAGGACATTACATTACACATACAGGACATTACATTACACATTACAGGACATTACACATTACAGGACATTACATTACACATTACAGGACATTACATGACACATTACAGGACATTACATTACACATTACAGGACATTACATTACACATACAGGACATTACATGACACATTACAGGACATTACATGACACATTACAGGACATTACATGACACATTACAGGACATTACATTACACATTACAGGACATTACATTACACATACAGGACATTACATTACACATTACAGGACATTACATGACACATTACAGGACATTACATTACACATTACAGGACATTACATTACACATACAGGACATTACATTACACATTACAGGACATTACATTACACATACAGGACATTACATTACACATTACAGGACATTACATTACACATACAGGACATTACATTACACATACAGGACATTACATGACACATTACAGGACATTACATTACACATACAGGACATTACATTACACATACAGGACATTACACATACAGGACATCACATTACACATACAGGACATTACATTACACATACAGGACATTACACATACAGGACATTACATGACACATTACAGGACATTACACATACAGGACATTACATGACACATTACAGGACATTACACATACAGGACATTACATGACACATTACAGGACATTACATGACACATTACAGGACATTACATTACACATACAGGACATTACATGACACATTACAGGACATTACATTACACATTACAGGACATTACATTACACATTACAGGACATTACATTACACATACAGGACATTACATTACACATTACAGGACATTACACATACAGGACATTACATGACACATTACAGGACATTACATTACACATTACAGGACATTACATTACACATTACAGGACATTACATTACACATACAGGACATTACATTACACATTACAGGACATTACACATACAGGACATTACATTACACATACAGGACATTACATTACACATTACAGGACATTACATTACACATACAGGACATTACATTACACATACAGGACATTACATTACACATTACAGGACATTACACATACAGGACATTACATTACACATACAGGACATGACACATTACAGGACATTACATTACACATTACAGGACATTACATGACACATTACAGGACATTACATTACACATTACAGGACATTACATTACACATTACAGGACATTACATTACACATTACAGGACATTACATTAGATAGAGGAAGGAGCAGATGCCATCCCATGCGTGGTGGTGTAAGATCGTGAGCAGAGGATGGAGCAGATGCCATCCCATGCCAGCCAGAAGAGAATTCTGGGTAATCCAGTGGGCGGCCATGTCCTGACGGTACCAGAATGGTCCTGAGTTCCCACTGCCAGACTCATTTGATTTGATTCATTTTTTTGTGTGTGGGGGGGGGGGTTAAAGTTAAAATACAAATCCTAGAGGATAACACATGCAAGCATTATAGAACACGTCTTTCTGACGTTTGAATTAGACCCAGCCCCATATACAGTGGAGCTTGACCCTTCGCTGTCCCTGACCAGCTTACATCATTCATGTACATGGTTGTTAACGCCACGTTTAACGAGGTCTGTGTTTGGCCGTGTCATCCGCATGTCTGTTTTAAAAAAAAGAAAAAGAAAGAACATCAGAAAATAAATGTATTTCTCTCCGGGTTGCAATCTTTCTTTCTTTCTCTTCGATTAAAAGATGTTCCACTGAGGTAGGTGGTTAGATTAGGACATGTTGTCATATAGACAGGTTTGTCCCAACAGATTCAGAAGGTTTCCTCGCTTCGCAAACACTCATGAACACAAAGCCCGCAAGAAGAGTTGTTTTTTAATACCTTAGAATCAAGTTAACAGTATGTAAC
The DNA here is from genome assembly GCF_057628025.1 of Oncorhynchus mykiss. Taxonomy (NCBI): domain Eukaryota; kingdom Metazoa; phylum Chordata; class Actinopteri; order Salmoniformes; family Salmonidae; genus Oncorhynchus; species Oncorhynchus mykiss. The sequence continues at coordinate 81,762,490 of NC_143032.1, read as the reverse complement.
TATTTTTTTAAAGTTAAGTTATAATTAGGATATTAACAGTTAATCATTTATTAAATACATTTATAAATCATTCACGTTTTAAGCTCTCTGAAAATGAGTTTTCCTCTCTGTTTCTACCCGCCCTCCCTCTTCTTTATCGTTGGCTTTGTTCATTACTGTAGAACAATGGTTTTGGTTAATCCTCTATCTGTCATGTCCTGCCAGTTTGGAGATTTTCAGATATTAACAGATTTCCATTTCTGTCTGCACAGCGGGGGGGGATGGGGGGGGATATGTTCGGGCGTACTATCGCAACTAACTTATTCATAGTGAACAAATGCTATTCAGTTACCTCTAGTCTTTCTCAAAAAAAAGACACTTGGTTTCTATTAGGGTGTGTGATCGTGTAGAAAAGAGTAATTGGCATTCAAAGATTGAAATGCGAAAGAAAGAGAATTCTTAAATTGCTCCATTTTAATTACGCAGTTAAAAAATAAACACATTTTTTTTGGGGGGGGGGGGTGGGTGGGGGGGGGGGTAGGGTCTTAAAGACTTATAAGACATCTTGTTTGTTCTCCTGCTGCGCCTAAAGCCTTCTGTTGTTAGTGGGGTCAAGTTAGGCCTCTGAGAAAGAGAAAGAAAGAGCGACTTTTGCACCATATGAGTTTCTATAATTCTCCTCTGCTGTGCCTTCTGCTCCAATACAAATGGAACAAACTGTTGGGATTTGCTTTTCTCAAATCATTCTGAGATCGTCAAGGTTACCTCGGAAGAATCCCCGATAGAGCAGTCGGGTTAATCCAGATTTGCCTGATACTACATCCTAGTGATATTAGAATTTACACGCTCTAAAGAAGCGTTGTCCAGCTTCCTGTCCAGGGGGTGTATTTCGTACAACAAGCTGCCTCTCTCCACGGAGAGAGGCTCCTGCTCCCATGAGCCCTTCCAGCTCATGCAAAAGCTACGTAATAAGAAGCATCGTTACTCGATTTAGAACAAAAAAAAAAAAGCAATAATCACGTTTTAAGTCTTAAAAATGTCCCCTCCCACTCCCCGTCCCTTATCTACTCTGCGTGCTCTATTGTCATCTTAAACCCTTGTTGCATTAAGTTGTGGTTCTTCTGTATCTCTCTCTTTTTCTAACATAGGCTTCTTTGACATTTTCATATTATTTTAATCAGAAAATCTGTTAAACTTGAAAGTAGGTTTTAGGATTTTGTACTTTTAATCTTCTTTCTGTGTTATGAAGTGGAATTTTCTGGGAATGGCAATGATGGTACAATTACATTGGCTGCAACTAGTATTAACATTGCAATATTTGTGTGTGTGTTAGTGTGTGTGTGTGTGTGTGTGTGTATATATGGTCACATATAGCTTTGGGTGTAAAGGCTACCGGTAATTATATAATTGACATCTTCAAGTTCTCCTGTCTTTTGTAACAGTCTCTTGTCTGCTTCAATCCCACAGGTTCTAGTGTGATGACAGATCAGCCCATTGAAGAGCTCAGTATCCCAGCCGCTGCTCCTGTCCCCGTGGGCCAGCCAGCCCTTGAGGAACAACTACAGCAACCTCCTGCCAAGGAGCACAAACCAAGCAGGAGGAGAAACTCCTCTGACAGCGGCTCACAGACGACCCGCAAACCACCGGGCGGCGAATCAGACAGCGACTTCGAGTCGGACCCTCCTTCCCCTAAGAGCAGCGAGGAGGAAGACGAGCCGGAGGAGGACGAAGGGCTGAACAGCGAGCAAGAGCATGGAGAATTCTTCAACGAACTGGAAAATGTGGAGGAAATGGAGACGCTGGGCCAGAGGCCTCTGTTAATGGACTCGGAGGACGAGGAGGATTACGACAAACACAGCTCCGACTCGGACTACGAGCCCAGGAAAGCTAAGGGAGGACGCTCAAAGAGGCTCCCAGGAGGTAAAGGAGGGGCAGTGGCTGCTGCAGCTACTGTCTCCCATGAGGGAGGTCCAAGCGAGAAGTCGGAGGCCACGCTGATCATGATCACACCTTCTGAGTCGCCCGGTGTGGCTGCTGTTAGAGCTCCCCCTAGTGGTGGTGGAATCAAGGACATATTTGGTGCCGATGTGTTTTGCGCGGTGCCTTTCTTTCCCCCTGTGGCGTCCCCCACAGAAAGAGCAGACATCTTCTCCGCGGCTCCCTTCAGGCAGGTGAGCCAGGAGGCCGTGGCCATCCAAGCCACGGAGGAGTTTGATGTCTTTACAAAAGCTCCGTTCAGCCGGAACCTCTCGAAATCTGGCAAGACCGGCAGCAGCGAAGTCTCTATGGGTCAGAACCCGCCTGTGTCCCCTGAGATTATCGACCCGTTCGGCTTCTCCCCCTTCCAGCCCGGCCCCACGGCCCCGCCACCAACCACCTCCAGGAGCGCCGAGGACATCTTCCATCCAGCCTTCGACGATTTGACCAGTCCTCAGCAGCAGAGGCTAAAGCAGCGCAGCCTCCAGAAGCTGTCTTCACGACAGAGGAAGCTCTCTGGCAGCACCGACGGCGGCAACGGCAAGCGCCACCACGGTACGCCTACCGGCGGCCGCAAGAGCAACAAGCCCAGCTTCCGAACCCCAGAGCGCGTCCGCCGGCACAAGAAGGTCGGCAGGAGGGACTCCCAGAGCTCCAACGAGTTCCTCAGCACCTCAGACTCCAAGGAGAACATCAGCGTCGGCAGCGTAACGATGACCGACAAAGACAAAGGGTCTTCCCTACCTAGCCTTCCTAGTGAGGTCGACCCCATCTTGGACCCATTTGGTGCCAAACCTTTCGGCCCTCAAGATGGCAGCCGACTCAACCAGGGCCAGTACCAAGGTCTAATGGACGGCAAGACAGACATAGTTTCGGCCAATGGCAGGCCTCAGACCAGCTCCCTCCACGGGGCGCTGGGGGTTGGGAACATCATGGATGACTTTGGGGCAGTGCCCTTCACAGAACTGGTGGTTCACCCTGGACAGCAGCAGCAGCCGTCTCAGCTCGTGGAGCTGGATCCTTTTGGAGCTGCTCCTTTCCCCTCCAAACAGTGAATGTCTCACTCGTCTTCCCGCCACAAACACCCTCGTGCTCTTGTCTTTCTCAATCACGTCGCTGTGTTACGCCAAGCCTATGCAGTCCCCAGGGGGGTGAATTCCCATCCAAAGGATGGCAGCTAGATCGGTGGTGTGGTAGTTGATTATCTTTTCAGCCAAATGAAACTACCAGCAATGGCTCGAACGACTCTCAAGTGTTTCCAATGCTTTTTTTTTTTTTTTTTTTCCTTCTCAAAAATATTTTTTAAACACGCTAGTAACTGGATATTGGGATTAACAAAACCAACGTAAACCTGTGGAGTATGGATGATTTATTTCAGGTTCGGTATGCGTCTACTTCTGCCTGTACCTGTTTTCTAACAAGCCTTTTATGCTGCATCGCATCGATACATTTCAACAGGATTGATACCGGTTTCACTCAAGATCACACTGTGACAAACAACAAAGCTCGCTCAGTGTTCCGACTGGTTGAGTTGCTGCAGCAACAAAAAAAAACTAATACTTTTATGTGTAGATATAGTGGCCTCCTTCGAGATCTACCAATAAGATTTGATTAATTTAGCACCATAAAGCCTTATATGGGCATGGCTCTGCCCTACTGCACAGTACCTCGGAAACCATTGGCTAAGCAAATGACACAAAAGGGCAACGTTAGCCAACAGAATGAGTCGTTTCAGAGTAGGCATTCACCACTGTATTATGTCACCCTACATAGACCCTTTTCTATGCATATTTTTACATTTACAGTCGACTTAGACACAGCGATAAATGTTTTTGGTTTTGTAATTTTTTTTATTGCATTTAATACTAGAACGAAAGGGATTTTGGTTCTGTTTTAAAGATGGCTTTTTTTCCTTCTTCGTGATTTAAGACCGTTTCAATGTTAGGTTTGTTTCTATACTTTTAGCATTACAACTGTGTCAGTAAATTAAATTCTGTTCTATTTTAAAAAGTGATGTTATTTTACCTTAACCCAATTTTTGAATGAGAGGAAGAACACAACTGTTCTCCTACGTGGTGACACCGATATCTGACTACTTCCACCTCTTCTTAGTCCTGAAAACAGACTCTCTCGTCGATTTGGTAACACAAGCCATGCATTCATAAAGGGAAAGGCAGTCTAAAGAGGTACAACTTATTAGAATCAGTTCGTGTTCAAATTAAATGCACTTTCAGCATCAACGCTTCCATTGTCTGGTAATTATAAAACCAATGTTACAGAATGAAAGATCTTTACAGTCGGGCAAAAAAGTATTTAGTCAGCCACCAATTGTGCAAGTTCTCCCACTTAAAAAGATGAGAGAGGCCTGTAATTTTCATCATAGGTACACTTCAACTATGACAGACAAAATGAGAAAAAAAAATCCAGAAAATCACTGTAGGATTTTTAATGAATTTATTTGCAAATTATGGTGGAAAATAAGTATTTGGTCACCTACAAACAAGCAAGATTTCTGGCTCTCAGACCTGTAACTTCAAGAGGCTCCTCTGTCCTCCACTCGTTACCTGTATTAATGGCACCTGTTTGAACTTATCAGTATAAAAGACACCTGTCCACAACCTCAAACAGTCACACTCCAAACTCCACTATGGCCAAGACCAAAGAGCTGTCAAAGGACACCAGAAACAAAATTGTAGACCGAATCTGCAATGGGTAAGCAGTTTGGTTTGAAGAAATCAACAGTGGGAGCAATTATTAGGAAATGGAAGACATACAAGACCACTGAATCTCCCTCGATCTGGGGCTCCACGCAAGATCTCACCCCGTGGGGTCAAAATTATCACAAGAACGGTGAGCAAAACCCCAGAACCACATGGGGGGACCTAGTGAATGACCTACAGAGAGCTGGGACCAAAGTAACAAAGCCTACCATCAGTAACACACTACGCCGCCAGGGACTCAAATCCTGCAGTGCCAGACGTGTCCCCCTGCTTAAGCCAGTACATGTCCAGGCCCGTCTGAAGTTTGCTAGAGAACATTTGGATGATCCAGAAGATTGGGAGAATGTCATATGGTCAGATGAAACCAAAATATAACTTTTTGGTAAAAACGCAACTCGTCGTGTTTGGAGGACAAATAATGCTGAGTTGCATCCAAAGAACACCATACCTACTGTGAAGCATGGGAGTGGAAACATCATGCTTTGGGGCTGTTTTTCTGCAAAGGGACCAGGACGACTGATCCGTGTAAAGGAAAGAATGAATGGGGCCATGTATCGTTAGATTTTGAGTGAAAACCTCCTTCCATCAGCAAGGGCATCGAAGATGAAACGTGGCTGGGTCTTTCAGCATGACAATGATCCCAAACACACCGCCCGGGCAATGAAGGAGTGGCTTCGTAAGAAGCATTTCAAGGTCCTGGAGTGGCCTAGCCAGTCTCCAGATCTCAACCCCATAGGAAATCTTTGGAGGGAGTTGAAAGTCCGTGTTGCCCAGCAACAGCCACAAAACATCACTGCTCTAGAGGAGATCTGCATAGAGGAATGGGCCAAAATATGTGTGAAAACCTTGTGAAGATTTACCTCATACCCTTTGTTGGCAATGACAATAACAAAGTATTGAGATAAACTTTTGTTATTGACCAAATACTTATTTTCCACCATAATTTGCAAATAAATTCATTAAATCCTACAATGCGATTTTCTTTTTCTCATTTTGTCTGTCATAGTTGAAGTGTACCTATGATGAAAATTACAGGCCTCTCATCTTTTTAAGTGGGAGAACTTGCACAATTGGTGGCTAACTAAATACTTTTTTGCCCCACTGTACCTACTTACAACAGCTGGGAGTTGCCTATGTTACCCATTGGTTAATATTTATTTTGCCATAATTTTGTCTAATGCAATTAACTTTATTTTTATTAAGATTAAAATGGCCTTAAGTCATGTAGCATTTAGAGCCTTCTGTTATCCAATCTGTATTTTATTACCACAACTTGGAGTTAATGTACAAAACCATAGAAAGTAAGACCTACGACAAAATGGATTTTTAGACACTTCCAACACAAGAGCCTGTATTCTTACAGCGTTTCAGAGTAGGATTACTGATCTAGGATCAGTTTTTAGATTACAATGAATATTACATGGACCAGCGAGACTTGATCCAGCAGTCCTACTCAGAGATGCTTTATCATTACACGTCCAGAACCCTGTGTGCCAACAGACAATGTATGAACCTGCTCAAGGGTAGTACTGTAGCATTTATAAATATTGAGAAAAATACAAGCTTGTCATTCTACAACTTTAAAAGGTTAAATATTACACATTTACAAAACATTGTCATTGCACATAACCCTAGTAGGGTCTTCAATAGAAAGAACAGGCATACAACTAAAGACATGACTATCTTTATCCTCTGAGGCAGACAGGGTCTATGTCACCTGTAGCTTTATCCTCTGAGGCAGACAGGGTCTATGTCACCTGTAGCTTTATCCTCTGAGGCAGACAGGGTCTATGTCACCTGTAGCTTTATCCTCTGAGGCAGACAGGGTCTATGTCACCTGTAGCTTTATCCTCTGAGGCAGACAGGGTCTATGTCACCTGTAGCTTTATCCTTTGAGGCAGACAGGGTCTATGTCACCTGTAGCTTTATCCTCTAAGGCAGACAGGGTCTATGTCACCTGTAGCTTTATCCTCTAAGGCAGACAGGGTCTATGTCACCTGTAGCTTTATCCTCTGAGGCAGACAGGGTCTATGTCACCTGTAGCTTTATCCTCTGAGGCAGACAGGGTCTATGTCACCTGTAGCTTTATCCTCTGAGGCAGACAGGGTCTATGTCACCTGTAGCTTTATCCTCTGAGGCAGACAGGGTCTATGTCACATGTAGCTTTATCCTCTGAGGCAGACAGGGTCTATGTCACCTGTAGCTTTAACACTAACTAGGTCCCAGCAGTCTTAACAGATCAAGAAAGAAAAAAGACAACACAGTCAATTAGCACTTCATACAAGCATCGTTTTGTTAGCCTGTACTCCAGAACAACAGATCTGCAGGTTCAACTCGCTGAACAGCATACGATTATACACATTCCTACTGATAGTTAGACTTAAGTGTCATTTGCTACAATTCTGCACAGTGTAATGCGTTCATAAGTCAGTCCCAAACAAAAATCAATGCATAAAACGATGACAAAGGGCTACAGTACGGTTGTCAATGACAACAACAACATATATATATATATATAGCCAAGTTAAATAGGAGAGCACACATTCAAAGAGATTCTTAAATACTTGTGAAAACCAAAAAGGTTCCTTTTTTAATTCCACTTATTTTTCTTCAAAACAAAAAGTCTAATTAGGCCTAGATTCATAACGAAAGATCGATTACAATGCATTCACACCCCTTTGCCTATTTACACATTCTGTTTGTGTTACAGCCTGAATTTAAAAATGAATACAATTGAGATTGTGTCACTGGTCACTACGCACAATACCCTCATAATATTGAATTATTTTTTTTGAAATTTTCTACAAAAACACGAAAAGCGGAAATGTACTGAGTCAATAAGTATTCAACCCCTTTGTTAGGGGAAAGCCTAAATAAGTTTAGGAGTACAAATTTGCTTAACATGTCATAAGTTGCATGGACTCTGTGTGCAATAATTGTGTTAGATTTTTTTTTTTTATGACTACCCCACACATGCAAGGTCCCTCAGTCGAGCAGTGAATTTCAAACAGGTCGAACCACACAGACCAGGGAGGCTTTCCAATGTCTCGTAAAGAAGGGAACCTAGTAGATGGGTAAAAAAAAAAAAAAAACTTTGAATATCCCTTTGAGCATGTTGAAGTTATTAATTACACTTTGGATGGTGTATCAATACACAAGTCACTGCAAAGATACAGGTGTTCTTCCTAGCTTAGTTACCGGTGAGGAAGGAAACCATTCAGGGATTTCACTATGATAGAAAACTGAGTATGGATCAACAACATTGTAGTTACTCTACAATACTAACCTAAATTACAGCGTGAAAAGGAAGCCTGTACAGAATAAAAAATATTCCAAAACATGCATCCTGTTTGCAATAAGGCACAAAAGCAAAACTGCTAAAACAATGTGGCAAAGAAATTAACTTTGTCCTGAAAACAAAGCGTTATGTTTGGAGCAAACATCATCACATTTTCAAGCATGGTGGTGGCTGCATCATGTTATGGGTATGTTTGTCATTGGCAAGGACTAGGCAGTTTTTTTTGGGGGGGATAAAAAGAAACAGGATAGAGGAAAACCTGGTCCAGTCTACTTTCTGGGAGACACGTTCACCTTTCAGCAGGACAATAACCTAAAACACAAGGCCAAATATACACTACAGTTGCTTACCAAGACAACATTGAATGTTCCTGAATGGCTGAGTTAGTTTGGACTTAAAACAGCATTAAAATCCATGGCAAGACTTGAACATGGCTGTCTAGCAATGATGAACAACCAACTTGACAGAGCTTAAAGAATTTGTTTTAAAAAATGATGTGCAAAGCTCTTAGAGACGTACCCAGAAAGACTCACAGCTGTAATCGCTTCCAAAGAAGATTCTAACATGTATCGACTCAGGGGGTTGAATATTTCTGTAAAATGAGCTACTTTTGTATTGTGTATAGATGGGTGACAGCATTCAAAATGTATTAAATGTATTTCAGGCTTTAACACATCACGTGGAATAAGGCAGGGGGTCTGAGTACATTCAGCGGGAACCACTTCAGCCAATATAAGCTCCCTCCATATCTTTGGTTTGATTCCAAACGGGATTGCTTTTAAAATCACAGCTAAGTTGTCATATTTCTTCACATACCTCATTAGTGTTATACCATCAATGAATACTGATGCTGTCCATATAAGTCTCTTCGTTACTAAAAACAAGAAAATGTTAAAATATATATCAGAAGTGCTACCTGGTACATGATCAGCATAAGCACTTCATTAACAGAGACTACAAAACATAGTTCACTTAAAAAAAATATATATATATATATATATATACACACACCACAGTACAATCACATCTGTATGAACGGTTAACAGGATGTTGTTCAGAGAAAGAGGAAGGACCTTGCGAGTGCTTTAGGTGTGTTCCTGTAGCAGCAGATTGGAAAAGGGGGACCAGTACCAGGCCTGGAGTAAACACTGCTGCAGTAGTACACCCGCTCTCTCGATGCTCCGGCTACAAACAGCTAAGCTAAGTAGAATTAGTCTCGAGAGTAGCGTATCGTAGTGTTGTTCCCAATGCCAGCTTTCAGGCCGAGTCTACGCACCTGGTCAATGTAGTGTGACAACATCCCACTATACCTAAAGATCCTGCGGACCAAGTCACAAATTGAATATATTATCCAAAACATTTCTAATGGTTGACTGGGTGGGATTTGACTTGTTGTGGTTGGTGCTGCCTTGCTTGCTCTGTCTCTGGCATGGCCGCTCCATGGTGGCAGAAGCTGATTCTGGCTCCGTACATCTGTCTCTGGCATGGCCGCTCCATGGTGGCAGAAGCTGATTCTGGCTCCGTACATCTGTCTCTGTAGCAGCAGTCCTTGGAGTAGTTATTTGATGTGGGGTGACGGGTAAAAACGCTGCTCTGTGAGTGTTGTGCAGAAGGGTCCAGGTTCGAGCCCAGTGATGGGCCTGGACGAGGCCTACTCTGTTACGCCGGGGGTAGTTTACTCTGGGCAGTCCTAGTCACGCTGGGGTCAGCCCTAGTCACGCTGGGGGGTAGCCCGGGTAGTCTTAGTCACGCTGGGGGTAGCCCGGGTAATCCTAGTCACGCTGGGGGTAGCCCTAGTCACCCCGGGGGTAGTTTACTCTGGGTAGCCCGGGCCACGCTGGGGGTAGCACTAGTCACGCTGGGGGTAGTTTACTCTGGGCAGTCCTAGTCACGCTGGGGGCAGCCCTAGTCACGCTGGGGGGTAGCCCGGGTAGTCTTAGTCACGCTGGGGGTAGCCCGGGTTATCCTAGTCACGCTGGGGGTAGCCCGGGTAATCCTAGTCACGCTGGGGGCAGCCCTAGTCACGCTGGGGGTAGCCCGGGTAGTCCTAGTCACGCTGGGGGTAGCCCGGGTAATCCTAGTCACGCTGGGGGTAGTTTACTCTGGGTAGCGCGGGCCACGCTGGGGGTAGCCCTAGTCACGCTGGGGGTAGTTTACTCTGGGCAGCCCTAGTCACGCTGGGGGCAGTCCTAGTCACGCTGGGGGTAGCCCTAGTCACGCTGGGGGTAGTTTACTCTGGGCAGTCCTAGTCACGCTGGGGGCAGTCCTAGTCACGCTGGGGGTAGCCCTAGTCACGCTGGGGGTAGTTTACTCTGGGCAGTCCTAGTCACGCTGGGGGTAGCCCTAGTCACGCTGGGGGTAGTTTACTCTGGGCAGTCCTAGGTGTGCACAGTGTAGTCTGGGCAGGGGTGGCTGTGGCGGTGGGTTAAGATGAAGAGGGCAGCCTGGTGCCACCAGTAGAACATCACGATGACCAGAACATGCCACACCTGGTGGCTGGAGCCCAGGTAGTTCAACTGACCTGAGGGAAGACGCAAAGACATGGTTTACAAACAACATTAAAGAATGCATGGTTTCCTAACCAGGTTCATCACCATAACAACAAGGGAAATTAAAATGTCATCTAGGCTATAAAAAAAAGAAAATTCTGTGATTCCTTGCATCCCATCTCCTCGCATTTAATTCTCACCCATTCTAAAGGAGACGGACTAAAATCCACTCACACCGTCCCCAAATCTTTTTCCAAGAAAAAGGGAGAGGCGAGGGGATGCAGGGAGAGGCGAGGGGATGCAGGGAGAGGCGAGGGGATGCAGGGAGAGGCGAGGGGATGCAGGGAGAGGCGAGGGGATGCAGGGAGAGGCGAGGGGATGCAGGGAGAGGCGAGGGGATGCAGGGCGAGGCGAGGGGATGCAGGGCGAGGCGAGGGGATGCAGGGCGAGGCGAGGGGATGCAGGGAGAGGCGAGGGGATGCAGGGCGAGGCGAGGGGATGCAGGGCGAGGCGAGGGGATGCAGGGCGAGGCGAGGGGATGCAGGGAGAGGCGAGGGGATGCAGGGAGAGGGGAGGGGATGCAGGGAGAGGCGAGGGGATGCAGGGAGAGGCGAGGGGATGCAGGGAGAGGCGAGGGGATGCAGGGAGAGGCGAGGGGATGCAGGGAGAGGCGAGGGGATGCAGGGAGAGGCGAGGGGATGCAGGGAGAGGCGAGGGGATGCAGGGAGAGGGGAGGGGATGCAGGGAGAGGCGAGGGGATGCAGGGAGAGGCGAGGGGCTGCAGGGAGAGGCGAGGGGATGCAGGGAGAGGCGAGGGGATGCAGGGAGAGGCGAGGGGATGCAGGGAGAGGCGAGGGGCTGCAGGGAGAGGCGAGGGGATGCAGGGAGAGGCGAGGGGATGCAGGGAGAGGCGAGGGGATGCAGGGAGAGGCGAGAGGGAGGGTGCAGGGAGAGGCGAGAGGGAGGGTGCAGGGAGAGGCGAGAGGGAGGGTGCAGGGAGAGGCGAGAGGGAGGGTGCAGGGAGAGGCGAGAGGGAGGGTGCAGGGAGAGGCGAGAGGGAGGGTGCAGGGAGAGGCGAGAGGGAGGGTGCAGGGAGAGGCGAGAGGGAGGGTGCAGGGAGAGGCGAGAGGGAGGGTGCAGGGAGAGGCGAGAGGGAGGGTGCAGGGAGAGGCGAGAGGGAGGGTGCAGGGAGAGGCGAGAGGGAGGGTGCAGGGAGAGGCGAGAGGGAGGGTGCAGGGAGAGGCGAGAGGGAGGGTGCAGGGAGAGGTGAGAGGGAGGGTGCAGGGAGAGGCGAGAGGGAGGGTGCAGGGAGAGGCGAGAGGGAGGGTGCAGGGAGAGGCGAGAGGGAGGGTGCAGGGAGAGGCGAGAGGGAGGGTGCAGGGAGAGGCGAGAGGGAGGGTGCAGGGAGAGGCGAGAGGGAGGGTGCAGGGAGAGGCGAGAGGGTGCAAGTAAAGTGAAGGAAAGAAGTGAAAAGTCGTGAGCGGCGAACCTGGGAAGTAGCGCTCGGGGACCTTCGAGACGTAGAAGACGAAGGCTACGGCAGCGATCGCGTACATCCCCAGAACACGAGGAATAAAAGACTGGAGAAAAGACGAATATTACATCATATATAGTTGAAATTGGGTTGTAGGCCGCTAGGGGACGATTCAAGGAGTGACATTATAAAAGGACCTGTAGGGTTAGTTTCCTAGACACAGTTTAGGCCTCATCCTGGGCTAAAACACAGATCCTCCACTGAGCAGATGACGGTGTCCAGAACGAGAGGCTTTAATCCGTGTCCGGGAAACCAGCCCTTAAAGTTTTAGAATCCTTTGGAGACAGTTACTAGTTATCTGACCTGTACGAGGTCTGAAGAGAAGCCCCCATTGAGCCAGACCCAGTGTACGGTGGGGATGAGGCCGTAGCCGGCCACGCTGCAGAAGAGAACAGAGCGGAGTCGCTGCCACTGCTTGCTGAGGTAGTGGGGGTGGATCTGGGCAAAGAACACCGCCAGGATCATAGCTAGCACCGTCACCAGGTACACTTGACGCCAGTACTGAAATGAGAAGGAGTAGAACAGATATTATTGTCCATTTTTACAATAGAAATGGATTAATTTGTCTGGGGGGGGGGGCTCCTGAGTGGCACAGTGGTCTCAGTGCTAGAGGCGTCACAGAATCCAGGCTGTATCACAACCGGCCGTGATTGGGTGGCGCACAAATAACCCAGCATCGTCCGGGGTTTGGCCGTCATTGTAAATAAGAATTTGTTATTTTATTTTATTTCACCTTTATTTAACCAGGTAGGCAAGTTGAGAACAAGTTCTCATTTACAATTGCGACCTGGCCAAGATAAAGCAAAGCAGTTCAACACATACAACGACACAGAGTTACACATGGAGTAAAACAAACATACAGTCAATAATACAGTATAAACAAGTCTATATACGATGTGAGCAAATGAGGTGAGATAAGGGAGGTAAAGGCAAAAAAGGCCATGGTGGCAAAGTAGATACAATATAGCAAGTAAAACACTGGAATGGTAGATTTGCAGTGGAAGAATGTGCAAAGTAGAGATAGAAATAATGGGGTGCAAAGGAGCAAAATAAATAAATGAATACAGTAGGGAAAGAAAGAGGTAGTTGTTTGGGCTAAATTATAGATGGGCTATGTACAGGTGCAGTAATCTGTGAGCTGCTTAAAGCTAGTGAGGGAGATAAGTGTTTCCAGTTTCAGAGATTTTTGTAGTTCGTTCCAGTCATTGGCAGCAGAGAACTGGAAGGAGAGGCGACCAGAGGAAGAATTGGTTTTGGGGGTGACCAGAGAGATATACCTGCTGGAGCGCGTGCTACAGGTGGGTGTTGCTATGGTGACCAGCGAGCTGAGACAAGGGGTAAGATCTTAACTGACTTGGCCTAGTTAAATAAAATGTAGAAAATACACCCAATGTCTCACACAAATGTCTGAGGATATGAAATGTAGACCTATATATTCAAGTGTTTAAAAAAACGATAATTTTTTTGCACTTTGTACTTTTCCAGGGCATTTATTCAGATACCTTCAGCTTGCCAATTGGAGTGAAATTCACAGCGATTTCATTTTCACACAGAAAATACCAACACAGAGGACTACTGGGATATACACTTCCAGTATTTTCCATTCCACAAAGCGTGACTTTATTGTATTCGAGTTATATTACTAAAAATACAAAATAAAAATGTAAAACCCAGCCCTTTTTTGTTTGGGGACTCGGCTGAGTATTCACCCAGAGTGGAGAAGCCTCAGCCATGGTAGGCAGGGGAGGAGTGGAGATGGTTGTCTCCCCTATGTGTGAATGTCATATGGTACGGACCGCTCTATGAACGCAGCCATCTGGTTCTGACTGGAGCAGATTTCAGCCGCGCTCTTGGGGGCACAATAACCCAGCACTTCCAATAACCGGGGGGGGGGGGGGGGGGGGGGGGGGGGGGGGGGGGGGGGAAGAGGTAACTGGCTGTGCTGCCAGAACTCTGACAGAAACAAGTGAGGGGTGGCTGGAGAAGGAATCGATGGGACATGCTTGGGCCACACTTCCAAGTGTAAGTGGTTTTCTTTCAGCAGTACAGAGCAGCAATGAAATTAAACATGTATTATTTTTGATGGGAACCGTGAATTTGAAGTGAAACATTCAATGAACTCTTTTCAAGGGTCACCATGTAGAAATGGTGAGAAAGCAGGCTCCACTACTACACTAGAGTCCTTAAGGAGTCAAACAGAAATGTTCAGAACAAAGATGCAGGAATGGAAAATGAAGCAAGCCCGCTAGCCCGGGGTTATTGAAGCAAGCCCGCTAGCCCGAGGTTATTGAAGCAAGCCCGCTAGCCCGAGGTTTATTGAAGCACGCCCGCTAGCCCGAGGATATTGACGCTAGCCTGTTAGCCCGGGGTTATTGAAGCAAACCCGCTAGCCCGAGGTTATTGAAGCAAGCCCGCTAGCCCGAGGTTATTGACGCTAGCCTGTTAGCCCGAGGTTATTGAAGCAAGCCCGCTAGCCCGAGGTTATTGACGCTAGCCTGTTAGCCCGGGGTTATTGAAGCAAACCCGCTAGCCCGAGGTTATTGAAGCAAGCCCGCTAGCCCGAGGTTATTGACGCTAGCCTGTTAGCCCGAGGTTATTGAAGCAAGCCCGCTAGCCCGAGGTTATTGACGCTAGCCTGTTAGCCCGGGGTTATTGAAGCAAACCCGCTAGCCCGAGGTTATTGAAGCAAGCCCGCTAGCCCGAGGTTATTGACGCTAGCCTGTTAGCCCGAGGTTATTGAGGCAAGCCCGCTAGCCCGAGGTTATTGAGGAAAGCCTGTTAGCCCGAGGTTATTGACGCTATCCCGCTAGCTTCAATAGGCATGGTTATGGGTTTACATAACCAGGCCAGCCCGAGGTCAGTGTAGCTAGCCCGAGGTCAGTGAAGCCAGCCCGCTAGCCCGAGGTCAGTGAAGCCAGCCCGAGGTCAGTGAAGCCAACCCGCTAGCCCGAGGTCAGTGAAGCTAGCCCAGGGTTAGTATTTTTCAGACTGTATAGTGATAAACCCTTTCTTTCCGGCTCATTCCCAACAAATGCAGTAATAATATAACACATGAGAAATAAGAACGCAAGAAGTAAGCAGTAAGGCTCAGTTCCAGGGTCAGTAGCTATATACAGGGACAGTTCCAGGGTCAGTAGCTATATACAGGGACAGTTCCAGGGTCAGTAGCTATATACAGACTAGAAAATCGTAGTCTACTAGACGAGCTGGTCAGTGCCAGGAAATCCTTAAGTGTCTTCATTCCTAGTGAAATCCTCAAGTGTCTTCATTCCTAGTGAAATCCTCAAGTGTCTTCATTCCTAGTGAAATCCTCAAGTGTCTTCATTCCTAGTGAAATCCTCAAGTGTCTTCATTCCTAGTGAAATCCTCAGGTGTCTTCATTCCTAGTGAAATCCTCAAGTGTCTTCATTCCTAGTGAAATCCTCAAGTGTCTTCATTCCTAGTGAAATCCTCAAGTGTCTTCATTCCTAGTGAAATCCTCAAGTGTCTTCATTCCTAGTGAAATTCTGCCCTTTTTTCAGAACAGCAGCTCTTGCCCCATTTCTCCTGTGCAAGTGATGCCCCTCAACAGAAGAGTGATATCAGCTGATGATGCCCTCAACAGAAGAGTGATATCAGCTGATGATGCCCTCAACAGAAGAGTGATATCAGCTGATGATGCCCTCAACAGAAGAGTGATATCAGCTGATGATGCCCCTCAACAGAAGCGTGATATCAGCTGATGATGCCCCTCAACAGAAGCGTGATACCAGCTGATGATGCCCTAAACAGAAGAGTGATATCAGCTGATGATGCCCTAAACAGAAGAGTGATATCAGCTGATGATGCCCCTAAACAGAAGAGTGATATCAGCTGATGATGCCCTCAACAGAAGAGTGATATCAGCTGATGATGCCCTCAACAGAAGAGTGATATCAGCTGATGATGCCCTCAACAGAAGAGTGATATCAGCTGATGATGCCCCTCAACAGAAGAGTGATACCAGCTGATGATGCCCCTCAACAGAAGAGTGATACCAGCTGATGATGCCCCTCAACAGAAGCAGGATAACGTGTGTTGCCTGAGGCCTCTTTCAGAGGGTGCCGTTCAGGTCAGGTAAACGATCCCCACTGGATGGATTACATCAACTCTTATCAAACCTAAACCCATCCACATCATCGACTAACAGCACGCGAACACTACTACACCGCACGTCGTACACAAAAACCCTTTACGTGTCAAGCTGTCCCGGAAGTCGGGATTTCATGCAAACTGAACTACAGCTGGGAAAGTCAAGTGAGGTTACAGCAAGGAAAAGTGTTTTACGTGGTTAGAAGTTTGTTACGTACGTTATTGCAGTAGAATGCGTAGAACACCCCAGGTACGTAGCAGCCCAGGATGCCTATGGAGATGCCAGCGTAGTCCAGAGCCATCCAGCGACGACTGGTCTTCTCTGATCGGTGACAGCAGAACAGGTGGTATCCCACGGAGCACAGCATACAGAGCTGAACAGAACGGAGACCATGTTAGGAGGAGCACAGCATGCAGAACTGAACAGAGAGGAGACCATGTTAGGAGGAGCACAGCATACAGAGCTGAACAGAGAGGAGACCATGTTAGGAGGAGCACAGCATACAGAGCTGAACAGAGCGGAGACCATGTTAGGAGGAGCACAGCATACAGAGCTGAGCGGAGACCATGTTAGGAGGAGCACAGCATACAGAGCTGAACAGAACGGAAACCATGTTAGGAGGAGCACAGCATACAGAGCTGAACAGAGAGGAGACCATGTTAGGAGGAGCACAGCATACAGAGCTGAACAGAGCGGAGACCATGTTAGGAGGAGCACAGCATACAGAGCTGAACAGAGAGGAGACCATGTTAGGAGGAGCACAGCATACAGAGCTGAACAGAGCGGAGACCATGTTAGGAGGAGCACAACATACAGAGCTGAACAGAGAGGAGACCATGTTAGGAGGAGCACAGCATACAGAGCTGAACAGAGCGGAGACCATGTTAGGAGGAGCACAGCATACAGAGCTGAACAGAGAGGAGACCATGTTAGGAGGAGCACAACATACAGAGCTGAACAGAGAGGAGACCATGTTAGGAGGAGCACAGCATACAGAGCTGAACAGAGCGGAGACCATGTTAGGAGGAGCACAGCATACAGAGCTGAACAGAGCGGAGACCATGTTAGGAGGAGCACAGCATACAGAGATGAGCGGAGACCATGTTAGGAGGAGCACAGCATACAGAGCTGAACAGAGAAAACAAACCTATTTCAGAGAATAAATGCTTTGAATGAAAGCTACATTCCTCATAATTTGGCTTATCTAAGGTCATGAGTCTAGTTCAGAACATGAATCTAGTTGGACTGGCTGATCAGATTGAGTGTTTGTCACCGCTCAGAGAAGTGGTGTAGGCTGTATCCTTGATTACTTGTGTACTCTCCTCATCTCCTTCTCAAAACAAATTGGAGGAGAAAATATGAGGTTCCTCTCCTCTGACCTCCTCTTACAATGAGTTGAGGACACGAATCAAGGAAATTGAATTGAGATTCATCCATTGTGCCATTTTGTAGGGCAGTATAGTGTCACTCACTACCCCACTGGGTATGGCATAGTAAGCACCCCACCGGGTATGGTATAGTAAGCACCCCACCGGGTATGGTATAGTAAGCACCCCACTGGGTATGGCATAGTAAGCACCCCACCGGGTATGGTATAGTAATATCACCCCACCGGGTAAGGCATAGTAAGCACCCCACCTGGTATGGTATAGTAATATCACCCCACCGGGTATGGCATAGTAAGCACCCCTCCGGGTATGGCATAGTAAGCACCCCTCCGGGTATGGCATAGTAATAGCACCCCACCGGGTATGGCATAGTAAGCACCCCACCGGGTATGGTATAGTAATATCACCCCACCGGGTATGGCATAGTAAGCACCCCACCGGGTATGGCATAGTAATATCACCCCACCGGGTATGGTATAGTAATATCACCCCACCGGGTATGGCATAGTAAGCACCCCACCGGGTATGGCATAGTAAGCACCCCTCCGGGTATGGCATAGTAATATCACCCCACCGGGTATGGTATAGTAATATCACCCCACCGGGTATGGCATAGTAAGCACCCCACCGGGTATGGCATAGTAATATCACCCCATCGGGTATGGTATAGTAATAGCACCCCACCGGGTATGGTATCACCCCACCGGGTATGGTATAGTAATCACCCCACAGGGTATGGTATAGTAAGCACCCCACCGGGTATGGTATAGTAATCACCCCACAGGGTATGGTATAGCAAGCACCCCACCGGGTATGGCATAGTAATATCACCCCACCGGGTATGGTATAGTAATATCACCCCACCGGGTATGGTATAGTAATCACCCCACAGGGTATGGCATAGTAAGCACCCCACCGGGTATGGCATAGTAAGCACCCCACCGGGTATGGTATAGTAATATCACCCCACCGGGTATGATATAGTAAGCACCCCACCGGGTATGGCATAGTAAGCACCCCACCGGGTATGGTATAGTAATATCACCCCACCGGGTATGGCATAGTAAGCACCCCACCGGGTATGGCATAGTAATATCACCCCACCGGGTATGGCATAGTAAGCACCCCACCGGGTATGGCATAGTAAGCACCCCTCCGGGTATGGCATAGTAAGCACCCCTCCGGGTATGGCATAGTAATAGCACCCCACCGGGTATGGCATAGTAAGCACCCCACCGGGTATGGTATAGTAATATCACCCCACCGGGTATGGCATAGTAAGCACCCCACCGGGTATGGCATAGTAATATCACCCCACCGGGTATGGTATAGTAATATCACCCCACCGGGTATGGCATAGTAAGCACCCCACCGGGTATGGCATAGTAAGCACCCCTCCGGGTATGGCATAGTAATATCACCCCACCGGGTATGGTATAGTAATATCACCCCACCGGGTATGGCATAGTAAGCACCCCACCGGGTATGGCATAGTAATATCACCCCACCGGGTATGGTATAGTAATAGCACCCCACCGGGTATGGCATAGTAATATCACCCCACCGGGTATGGCATAGTAATATCACCCCACCGGGTATGGTATAGTAATAGCACCCCACCGGGTATGGTATAGTAATATCACCCCACCGGGTATGGTATAGTAAGCACCCCACCGGGTATGGTATAGCAAGCACCCCACCGGGTATGGTATAGCAAGCACCCCACCGGGTATGGCATAGTAACATCACCCCACCGGGTATGGTATAGTAATATCACCCCACCGGGTATGGTATAGTAAGCACCCCACCGGGTATGGTATAGTAAGCACCCCACCGGGTATGGTATAGCAAGCACCCCACCGGGTATGGCATAGTAACATCACCCCACCGGGTATGGTATAGTAATATCACCCCACCGGGTATGGTATAGTAATCACCCCACAGGGTATGGCATAGTAAGCACCCCACCGGGTATGGCATAGTAAGCACCCCACCGGGTATGGCATAGTAATATCACCCCACAGGGTATGGTATAGTAAGCACCCCACCGGGTATGGTATAGTAAGCACCCCACCGGGTATGGTATAGCAAGCACCCCACCGGGTATGGCATAGTAACATCACCCCACCGGGTATGGTATAGTAATATCACCCCACCGGGTATGGTATAGTAATCACCCCACAGGGTATGGCATAGTAAGCACCCCACCGGGTATGGCATAGTAAGCACCCCACCGGGTATGGTATAGTAATATCACCCCACCGGGTATGGTATAGTAATCACCCCACAGGGTATGGCATAGTAAGCACCCCACCGGGTATGGCATAGTAAGCACCCCACCGGGTATGGCATAGTAAGCACCCCACCGGGTATGGTATAGTAATATCACCCCACCGGGTATGGTATAGTAAGCACCCCACCGGGTATGGTATAGTAAGCACCCCACCGGGTATGGTATAGTAATATCACCCCACCGGGTATGGTATAGTAATATCACCCCACCGGGTATGGTATAGTAAGCACCCCACCGGGTATGGTATAGTAATATCACCCCACCGGGTATGGTATAGTAATATCACCCACCGGGTATGGTATAGTAATCACCCCACCGGGTATGGCATAGTAATATCACCCCACCGGGTATGGCATAGTAATATCACCCCACAGGGTATGGTATAGTAAGCACCCCACCGGGTATGGTATAGTAATATCACCCCACAGGGTATGATATAGTAAGCACCCCACCGGGTATGGTATAGTAATATCACCCCACAGGGTATGGTATAGTAATATCACCCCACCGGGTATGGTATAGCAATATCACCCCACCGGGTATGGTATAGTAATATCACCCCACAGGGTATGGTATAGTAATATCACCCCACCTGGTATGGTATAGTAAGCACCCCATCGGGTATGGTATAGTAATATCACCCCACCGGGTATGGTATAGTAATATCACCCCACCGGGTATGGTATAGTAAGCACCCCACCTGGTATGGTATAGTAATATCACCCCACCTGGTATGGTATAGTAATATCACCCCACCGGGTATGGTATAGTAAGCACCCCACCGGGTATGGTATAGTAAGCACCCCACTGGGTATGGCATAGCAAGCACCCCACCGGGTATGGTATAGTAATATCACCCCACCGGGTATGGTATAGTAAGCACCCCACCGGGTATGGTATAGTAAGCACCCCACCTGGTATGGTATAGTAAGCACCCCACCGGGTATGGCATAGTAATATCACCCCACCGGGTATGGTATAGTAATAGCACCCCACCGGGTATGGCATAGTAATATCACCCCACCGGGTATGGCATAGTAATATCACCCCACCGGGTATGGTATAGTAATAGCACCCCACCGGGTATGGTATAGTAATATCACCCCACCGGGTATGGTATAGTAATCACCCCACAGGGTATGGTATAGTAAGCACCCCACCGGGTATGGTATAGTAAGCACCCCACCGGGTATGGTATAGCAAGCACCCCACCGGGTATGGCAAAGTAATATCACCCCACCGGGTATGGTATAGTAATATCACCCCACCGGGTATGGTATAGTAATCACCCCACAGGGTATGGCATAGTAAGCACCCCACCGGGTATGGCATAGTAAGCACCCCACCGGGTATGGTATAGTAATATCACCCCACCGGGTATGGTATAGTAATCACCCCACAGGGTATGGCATAGTAAGCACCCCACCGGGTATGGCATAGTAAGCACCCCACCGGGTATGGCATAGTAAGCACCCCACCGGGTATGGTATAGTAATATCACCCCACCGGGTATGGTATAGTAAGCACCCCACCGGGTATGGTATAGTAAGCACCCCACCGGGTATGGTATAGTAATATCACCCCACCGGGTATGGTATAGTAATATCACCCCACCGGGTATGGTATAGTAAGCACCCCACCGGGTATGGTATAGTAATATCACCCCACCGGGTATGGTATAGTAATATCACCCCACCGGGTATGGTATAGTAATCACCCCACCGGGTATGGCATAGTAATATCACCCCACCGGGTATGGCATAGTAATATCACCCCACAGGGTATGGTATAGTAAGCACCCCACCGGGTATGGTATAGTAATATCACCCCACAGGGTATGGTATAGTAATATCACCCCACCGGGTATGATATAGTAAGCACCCCACCGGGTATGGTATAGTAATATCACCCCACAGGGTATGGTATAGTAATATCACCCCACCGGGTATGGTATAGCAATATCACCCCACCGGGTATGGTATAGTAATATCACCCCACAGGGTATGGTATAGTAATATCACCCCACCTGGTATGGTATAGTAAGCACCCCATCGGGTATGGTATAGTAATATCACCCCACCGGGTATGGTATAGTAATATCACCCCACCGGGTATGGTATAGTAAGCACCCCACCTGGTATGGTATAGTAATATCACCCCACCTGGTATGGTATAGTAATATCACCCCACCGGGTATGGTATAGTAAGCACCCCACCGGGTATGGTATAGTAAGCACCCCACTGGGTATGGCATAGCAAGCACCCCACCGGGTATGGTATAGTAATATCACCCCACCGGGTATGGTATAGTAAGCACCCCACCGGGTATGGTATAGTAAGCACCCCACCTGGTATGGTATAGTAAGCACCCCACCGGGTATGGCATAGTAATATCACCCCACCGGGTATGGTATAGTAATAGCACCCCACCGGGTATGGCATAGTAATATCACCCCACCGGGTATGGCATAGTAATATCACCCCACCGGGTATGGTATAGTAATAGCACCCCACCGGGTATGGTATAGTAATATCACCCCACCGGGTATGGTATAGTAATCACCCCACAGGGTATGGTATAGTAAGCACCCCACCGGGTATGGTATAGTAAGCACCCCACCGGGTATGGTATAGCAAGCACCCCACCGGGTATGGCATAGTAATATCACCCCACCGGGTATGGTATAGTAATATCACCCCACCGGGTATGGTATAGTAATCACCCCACAGGGTATGGCATAGTAAGCACCCCACCGGGTATGGCATAGTAAGCACCCCACCGGGTATGGTATAGTAATATCACCCCACCGGGTATGGTATAGTAATCACCCCACAGGGTATGGCATAGTAAGCACCCCACCGGGTATGGCATAGTAAGCACCCCACCGGGTATGGCATAGTAAGCACCCCACCGGGTATGGTATAGTAATATCATCCCACCGGGTATGGTATAGTAAGCACCCCACCGGGTATGGTATAGTAAGCACCCCACCGGGTATGGTATAGTAATATCACCCCACCGGGTATGGTATAGTAATATCACCCCACCGGGTATGGTATAGTAAGCACCCCACCGGGTATGGTATAGTAATATCACCCCACCGGGTATGGTATAGTAATATCACCCCACAGGGTATGGTATAGTAATATCACCCCACCGGGTATGATATAGTAAGCACCCCACCGGGTATGGTATAGTAATATCACCCCACAGGGTATGGTATAGTAATATCACCCCACCGGGTATGGTATAGCAATATCACCCCACCGGGTATGGTATAGTAATATCACCCCACAGGGTATGGTATAGTAATATCACCCCACCTGGTATGGTATAGTAAGCACCCCATCGGGTATGGTATAGTAATATCACCCCACCGGGTATGGTATAGTAATATCACCCCACCGGGTATGGTATAGTAAGCACCCCACCTGGTATGGTATAGTAATAGCACCCCACCTGGTATGGTATAGTAATATCACCCCACCGGGTATGGTATAGTAAGCACCCCACCGGGTATGGTATAGTAAGCACCCCACTGGGTATGGCATAGCAAGCACCCCACCGGGTATGGTATAGTAATATCACCCCACCGGGTATGGTATAGTAAGCACCCCACCGGGTATGGTATAGTAAGCACCCCACCTGGTATGGTATAGTAAGCACCCCACCGGGTATGGCATAGTAATATCACCCCACCGGGTATGGTATAGTAAGCACCCCACCGGGTATGGTATAGTAATATCACCCCACCGGGTATGGCATAGTAATATCACCCCACCGGGTATGGTATAGTAAGCACCCCGCCGGGTATGGTATAGTAAGCACCCCACCGGGTATGGTATAGTAATATCACCCCACCGGGTATGGTATAGTAAGCACCCCACCGGGTATGGCATAGTAATATCACCCCACCGGGTATGGCATAGTAAGCACCCCACCGGGTATGGTATAGTAATATCACCCCACCGGGTATGGCATAGTAAGCACCCCACCTGGTATGGTATAGTAATATCACCCCACCGGGTATGGTATAGTAAGCACCCCACCGGGTATGGTATAGTAATATCACCCCACCGGGTATGGCATAGTAAGCACCCCACCGGGTATGGTATAGTAAGCACCCCACCGGGTATGGTATAGTAATATCACCCCACCGGGTATGGCATAGTAAGCACCCCACAGGGTATGGCATAGTAATATCACCCCACCGGGTATGGCATAGTAGGCACCCCACCGGGTATGGCATAGTAAGCACCCCACAGGGTATGGCATAGTAAGCACCCCACCGGGTATGGCATAGTAAGCACCCCACCGGGTATGGCATAGTAAGCACCCCACCGGGTATGGCATAGTAAGCACCCCACCGGGTATGGCATAGTAAGCACCCCACCGGGTATGGCATAGTAATATCACCCCACCGGGTATGGCATAGTAAGCACCCCACCGGGTATGGCATAGTAAGCACCCCACCGGGTATGGCATAGTAATATCACCCCACCGGGTATGGCATAGTAAGCACCCCACCGGGTATGGCATAGTACCCACCTGGAAGCAGAAGAGTCCTATGGAATAGATGACATAGTCCTCCCGGGAGGCCCTGGTGGCAGGCAGCACAGACGCCATGTCGTAGATCCCCAGCGTGAAGAACAACAGGAAGCCCAGCAGGTGGCTCCAGATATTCACTGTCTCATTGGACAGGATGAACAGACTACAGGAAGTAAAAACAGATATACGCCGTCTCATTGGGCAGGATGAACAGACGACAGGAAGTGACACATGGTAGAAGTGTTAGGCCTAGGTAGGATCTGTCTGAAAAATGTACAAGCTGTCAAATTCTTGATTCCTCCGTCCTCGTTTCCTCAATTTTACCCTCTTTCTCATTGGAGGAGAGGCTCCAAGATCTCTCCTCTTGGAGCCTCTCCTCCAATGAGAGAGAGAGAGAGGTGAGGAATGGAAGAATCAAGGACAAGAGGAATCAAGGATTTGACAGTTAAATGTGGCCCAGATATGTATACTGCACAGAGCAAGTTCCATGCATCTGTTATTTAGTTGTGCATGTTAAAACTCACCTTTTGATGCATAGCCTGGAGGGCAGGTAGGCTCTGTAGCCATCTGTGATGTAAGGGTTATCCCTCAGGAACACTGGGATCTGTTCGTATGTGTACAGCCTTATCCCTCTGGGGACCAGCACGGGCCAGTACTGGTATCTCCCCCCCAGCTCGATGTAGTGGGCACTCTTCATCAGCTTCTGAGGCATGGTGAAACTACAGGAACGGTGTCACCGCTGTATCACAGTCATCTGCTGAGAGGGGGGGGGGGGGACAGAGACAGACACAGAGAGAGACAGAGAGAGAGACACAGAGACAGACAGATACAGAGAGAGAGAGAGAGCGAGAGACAGATACAGAGAGAGAGAGACACAGAGAGACAGAGAGAGAGACACAGACAGATACAGAGAGAGAGAGACACAGAGAGAGACAGAGATATTTTAAGTCAGAAATCAGTCAGGTATTTAGACAACTAGTCCTAGCTAGTAGTTTGGAATTGAAGAGAGAGATACAGTGCCTTCAGAAAGCATTCATACCACTTGACTTTTTCCACATTTTGTTGGGTTACAGCCTGAATTTAAAAATTTATCAAATTTAGATTGTGTCACTGGCCTACACACAATACCCCATAATGTCAATGTGGAATTTCGTTTTTAGACATTTTGACAAAATTAATATCTTGAGTCAATAAGTATTCAACCCATTTGTTATGGCAAGCCTAAATAAGTTCAGGAGTAACATGATTTTTGAATGACTACCTCATCTCTGTACCCAACACACACAATTATCTGTAAGGTCCCTCAGTCGAGCAGTGAATTTCAAACACAGATACAACCACAAAGACCAGGAAGGTTTTCCAATGCCTCGCAAAGAAGGGCACCTATTGGTAAAAAAAAAGCAGACATTGAATATCACTTTGAGCACGGTGAAGTTATTATTTACATTTTGAATGGTGTATCAATACAGCCAGTCACTACAAAAATGTGGCAAAGAAATTATCTTTCGGTCCTGAATACAAAGCGTTATGTTTGGGGAAAAATACAACACATCACTGAGTACCACTCCATGTTTTTTAAGGATGGTGGTGACTGCATCATCTTATGGGTTTGCTTGTCTTCGGCTAGGAATATGGAGTTTTTCAGGATAAAAAGAAACAGGATACAGCTAAACACAGACAACATTCTAGAGGAAAACCTGGTTCAGTCTGCTTTCCAACAGACACTGGGAGACACGTTCACCTTTCAGCAGGACAATAACCTAAAACATAAGGCCAAATGTACACTGGAGTTGCTTAACAAGACAACATTGAATGTTCTTGAGTGGTTTAGTTACAGTTTTGACTTAAAATCAACTTGAAAATCTGAGGCGAGACTTGAAAATGGTGTCTATCAATGATCAACTTGACAAAGTTTGAAATACTCTTAAGAGACCCAGAAAGACAGCTGTAATCGTTGCCAAAGGTCATTCTAACTGACTCAGTGCTGTGAATACTTATGTAAATGAGATATTTCTCGATTTCATTTTCAATACATTTGCAAAAATGTCTAAAAACATGTAGACGAGTGAGAGAGAGAAAAACATTTAATCAATGTTCAATTCAGGCTGTAACAACACAAGGTGGAATAAGTCAAGGGGTATGAATACTTTCTATAGGCACTGTTTTATCAGCTGTTGAGATCTGTTGATATGGATACGTGATTATGTTTCCCTTGTTATTCAACAGTTTAAAACATACAATGAACTAAAACACAATGAATTGAACATAGCTAAAATGATAGTTAGGCCGCAAGCATGTACACCCTTGAGTATCGACAAGACACGTCTTGCCTGACCGGCAAATTAGTTAGCTAGAATTTTAATCTGTACTAATCACTGATCACTGATCAGTCCATTAAAAAGCTATGTGTATTGCTTCAGTTAGCGAATGATTCAACGGTGTGATGGTTTGGTACAACGTATAACGTACATCAGTTAGCTTTATAAAACAGCAAACTAGACAATAAACCGCATTTGGCAATAACTAAGTAGCTAGCTAGCTAGCTCTGGTGCCAGCTAGCGATTTTTTTGCTCTTTAGAGCTGGCTAAATCCTTATCAAAAGAGCTTAC
This sequence comes from Oncorhynchus mykiss, assembly GCF_057628025.1. NCBI lineage: Eukaryota > Metazoa > Chordata > Actinopteri > Salmoniformes > Salmonidae > Oncorhynchus > Oncorhynchus mykiss. The sequence continues at coordinate 81,735,543 of NC_143032.1, read as the reverse complement.
CTTTCAGTTTGGTGTACGCGTAGTTAGAGCCATTCACACATTTCTTGTATGAATTACTGTACATTTATTTGGATCTCGTAATAGAGATTAGTTGACAACAAAAGTAGACACATCAAAAACACAAACAGGTTACCATCTTCCAAATCATCCGTCCCTCTGACGTCATCAGCGATGGACCCAGTAAAGTTCGTTCGTTTGATTTGCCTGAGTAAAAAAATAAAATTTAAATAAATACATATTTGCGCTGTAGTGCTGAAATCAGTGCAAGTTTGCGTTTGCTTTTTTTTGTGGTGAGACCGCAGATAGGTCATGACCTATCTTTTCACATGATAAAACAGCTTGTAGTTATCATGTCTAATTCTCATTAAATGACTATCAATGAGCATAGAATATAATATAATCGAGCCTATCATTCAGTTATCTGAATTCAACATCCTTAGTCATTGATAAAATGTTGATTGATGATGCCAATACATATTTTTCTAGCCTACGATAATATTTGGACAAATAAACTGGAAAGAAATATGATTTTATAACCTTCTAGGTAACGTAAGATGGCAGGCCTAGAACACAGGGAATGATATAGGCCTCTAGTGGCCAAAAGGTTGAAATAGCATGGGCAGCTCCATTGAGGACTTCTAACATTTTGATGTATTCAACTGGGTGTGACTTCCAACTTTATTGGCTGATCCGTCCTGGTGTCCATGCTGGAGTCGTGTCCAATCGGGTCATAAGGAGGGATCAGGCAGTTGTGAAGAAGAAAATGGACTACTTCAAAATGGAGATGAACTCAATGGTGCTGCCCATGCTGTCACAGACTCTATAATGGCACAGATACAAAGATGAGTCCTCTATCTATCTCTATGGCATACAAAAAGGCAACTCGGCATATGCTACCTTACAGTTGACATTATTTGACTTAATTTGTGGTGGTGTGAGTTCACTGAGTTTGTGATCTTTCTTGGGGAGTGTTTGCAGACACACAGTTGTCGGCACACATTCCAATCGAGACGTCGTAATTCTCTCCAGACATTTCAGGTGTGAGCTATGGCCCTGCTGCTGTACAGTAGGACCCCGCAGGCGCAGAATCACACATTGTCACCCTCCTCTCCTCCTCCTCCATCCCGTCCTTACATTACACCCAGTCAGTTAATTCCTTTGTGGGAGTGTGTGTTCTTCATTAGCACTACTAATGTACCTCTCAGCATCTCCACTTCGACTAACTGTCAACTGCTATGCCAAGATAATAATGCATGCTATGTCAATGTTCAGGAAGTAAACCTAGTGCCATAATCCAACCTGGTCTCAGAGAATTTTGTATTATTCTGTATGCTAATCTGAAACAGTCCAATTAGTATGTCACAGTACATTTCTTATGGCATATGTTAATTTGTCCATCGCCCATTTCGTATGATATGTTACAAATTACTATTCGTCTTGTATATGAATTTGCAAAATGTAGAATGTGTTATGAATTTGCAAAATGTAGAATGTGTTATGAATTTGCAAAATGTAGAATGTGTTATGAATTTGCAAAATGTAGAATGTGTTATGAATTTGCAAAATGTAGAATGTGTAATGAATTTGCAAAATGTAGAATGTGTAATGAATTTGCAAAATGTAGAATGTGTAATGAATTTGCAAAATGTAGAATGTGTAATGAATTTGCAAAATGTAGAATGTGTAATGAATTTGCAAAATGTACAATATGTTACTAATTTGCCAAACCGTATGGCATGTTTTAGTTTCTCAGATTTACGTCTCGTCTACGAGACCAGACGGCATAAATCCTAAAATACCAAATCATCTCTGGTACACCTTGGCCTAGATGTTTCTTGCTCTCTGTAACCTGTTTAGCTAGTAATGGAACATGAGAGTAGCTAGTAATGGAACATGAGAGTAGCTAGTAATGGAACATGAGAGTAGCTAGTAATGGAACATGAGAGTAGCTAGTAATGGAACATGAGAGTAGCTAGTAATGGAACATGAGAGTAGCTAGTAATGGAACATGAGAGTAGCTAGTAATGGAACATGAGAGTAGCTAGTAATGGAACATGAGAGTAGCTAGTAATGGAACATGAGAGTAGCTAGTAATGGAACATGAGAGTAGCTAGTAATGGAACATGAGAGTAGCTAGTAATATAACATGAGAGTAGCTAGTAATGGAACATGAGAGTAGCTAGTAATGGAACATGAGAGTAGCTAGTAATTGGAACATGAGAGTAGCTAGTAATGGAACATGAGAGTAGCTAGTAATGGAACATGAGAGTAGCTAGTAATGGAACATGAGAGTAGCTAGTAATGGAACATGAGAGTAGCTAGTAATGGAACATGAGAGTAGCTAGTAATGGAACATGAGAGTAGCTAGTAATGGAACATGAGAGTAGCTAGTAATGGAACATGAGAGTAGCTAGTAATGGAACATGAGAGTAGCTAGTAATGGAACATGAGAGTAGCTAGTAATGGAACATGAGAGTAGCTAGTAATGGAACATGAGAGTAGCTAGTAATGGAACATGAGAGTAGCTAGTAATGGAACATGAGAGTAGCTAGTAATGGAACATGAGAGTAGCTAGTAATGGAACATGAGAGTAGCTAGTAATGGAACATGAGAGTAGCTAGTAATTGGAACATGAGAGTAGCTAGTAATGGAACATGAGAGTAGCTAGTAATATAACATGAGAGTAGCTAGTAATGGAACATGAGAGTAGCTAGTAATGGAACATGAGAGTAGCTAGTAATGGAACATGAGAGTAGCTAGTAATATAACATGAGAGTAGCTAGTAATGGAACATGAGAGTAGCTAGTAATATAACATGAGAGTAGCTAGTAATGGAACATGAGAGTAGCTAGTAATGGAACATGAGAGTAGCTGGTAATGGAACATGAGAGTAGCTAGTAATTGGAACATGAGAGTAGCTAGTAATGGAACATGAGAGTAGCTAGTAATGGAACATGAGAGTAGCTAGTAATGGAACATGAGAGTAGCTAGTAATGGAACATGAGAGTAGCTAGTAATGGAACATAAGAGTAGCTAGTAATGGAACATGAGAGTAGCTAGTAATGGAACATGAGAGTAGCTAGTAATGGAACATGAGAGTAGCTAGTAATGGAACATGAGAGTAGCTAGTAATGGAACATGAGAGTAGCTAGTAATGGAACATGAGAGTAGCTAGTAATGGAACATGAGAGTAGCTAGTAATGGAACATGAGAGTAGCTAGTAATGGAACATGAGAGTAGCTAGTAATGGAACATGAGAGTAGCTAGTAATGGAACATGAGAGTAGCTAGTAATTGGAACATGAGAGTAGCTAGTAATGGAACATGAGAGTAGCTAGTAATATAACATGAGAGTAGCTAGTAATGGAACATGAGAGTAGCTAGTAATATAACATGAGAGTAGCTAGTAATGGAACATGAGATTAGCTAGTAATATAACATGAGAGTAGCTAGTAATGGAACATGAGAGTAGCTAGTAATATAACATGAGAGTAGCTAGTAATGGAACATGAGAGTAGCTAGTAATGGAACATGAGAGTAGCTAGTAATGGAACATGAGAGTAGCTAGTAATATAACATGAGAGTAGCTAGTAATGGAACATGAGAGTAGCTAGTAATGGAACATGAGAGTAGCTAGTAATGGAACATGAGAGTAGCTAGTAATGGAACATGAGAGTAGCTAGTAATGGAACATGAGAGTAGCTAGTAATGGAACATGAGAGTAGCTAGTAATGGAACATGAGAGTAGCTAGTAATGGAACATGAGAGTAGCTAGTAATGGAACATGAGAGTAGCTAGTAATGGAACATGAGAGTAGCTAGTAATGGAACATGAGAGTAGCTAGTAATTGGAACATGAGAGTAGCTAGTAATGGAACATGAGAGTAGCTAGTAATGGAACATGAGAGTAGCTAGTAATGGAACATGAGAGTAGCTAGTAATGGAACATGAGAGTAGCTAGTAATGGAACATGAGAGTAGCTAGTAATGGAACATGAGAGTAGCTAGTAATATAACATGAGAGTAGCTAGTAATGGAACATGAGAGTAGCTAGTAATGGAACATGAGAGTAGCTAGTAATATAACATGAGAGTAGCTAGTAATGGAACATGAGAGTAGCTAGTAATGGAACATGAGAGTAGCTAGTAATGGAACATGAGAGTAGCTAGTAATATAACATGAGAGTAGCTAGTAATGGAACATGAGAGTAGCTAGTAATGGAATATGAGAGGGGTCCCTTGTTTTTTACTTTTTAGTTTTAATAGAAATGTGTTCCTTCTGGGTCTGATTGACCCTCATTTTGCTCTCAAGCCCAAACCAATCTTTCCCAATCCAACAGCCTGTGTCCTTCATTCCCTGTTACAGTAAGAATCTCAGTGAGGGGGAGAGACAGTCCCTGCCTTGGTGCTCGCAAAACGTTAGCTCACCTAGCACCGCTAACAGTGAGTGAGACTAGACACTGGCCCTGTCCAAACAGACTGCCAGGCTGCATAGCATGGTAGCATATCTAACAGGTCCCATCCAACCAGGCTGCATAGCATGGTAGCATTTCTAACAGGTCCCATCCAACCAGACTGCCAGGCTGCATAGCATGGTAGCATTTCTAACAGGTCCCATCCAACCAGACTGCCAGGCTGCATAGCATGGTAGCATATCTAACAGGTCCCATCCAACCAGACTGCCAGGCTGCATGGCATGGTAGCATATCTAACAGGTCCCATCCAATCAGACTGCCAGGCTGCATAGCATGGTAGCATTTCTAACAGGTCCCATCCAACCAGACTGCCAGGCTGCATGGCATGGTAGCATATCTAACAGGTCCCATCCAACCAGACTGCCAGGCTGCATAGCATGGTAGCATTTCTAACAGGTCCCATCCAACCAAACTGCCAGGCTGCATAGCATGGTAGCATATCTAACAGGTCCCATCCAACCAGACTGCCAGGCTGCATAGCATGGTAACATTTCTAACAGGTCCCATCCAACCAGACTGCCAGGCTGCATAGCATGGTAGCATATCTAACAGGTCCCATCCAACCAGACTGCCAGGCTGCATAGCATGGTAGCATTTCTAACAGGTCCCATCCAACCAGGCTGCCAGGCTGCATGGCATGGTAGCATTTCTAACAGGTCCCATCCAACCAGACTGCCATGCTGCATGGCATGGTAGCATATCTAACAGGTCCCATCCAACCAGACTGCCAGGCTGCATAGCATGGTAGCATTTCTAACAGGTCCCATCCAACCAAACTGCCAGGCTGCATAGCATGGTAGCATATCTAACAGGTCCCATCCAACCAGACTGCCAGGCTGCATAGCATGGTATTATATCTAACAGGTCCCATCCAACCAGACTGCCAGGCTGCATGGCATGGTAGCATTTCTAACAAGTCCCATCCAACCAGACTGCCAGGCTGCATAGCATGGTAGCATATCTAACAGGTCCCATCCAACCAGACTGCCAGGCTGCATGGCGGCATATTGGCGGCCCACTGGTCTCACCGGCTTTATTTATCGTGTGAATATGCCAGGAGACATCTGCTGCAGCTGCGGCTCCATCCCCCCGTGTCCACTCAGAGGAGCACGTCAGCCTCTCCTAGAAGATCCATCAGGGAGGTGACCAGTCGGTCTGCGGGGAGAACAGGTGACAGGGGCTTCTGCATCCCTTTACAGTATTTATATTGGGCCGACCCATAGTGCTCTGGTCAAAAGGAGTGCACTATATAGGGAATATAGTACCATTTGAGACACATCCTGGGAGGAGACTACATTATGCCGCCTGCTGTCCAGCTGCATGTTGCTCCAATAGGATGGATGTCCTCTCAGATCGCCGTTCACCCAGCTCTGATTAACGCGATGGGAAGACAGAGGGAGGTTTCACAGCATGTTGCGTCTCCGGCCTCTCCGGCGCTGGCCCTCATGTTTAGATGTTTACTGGATCTGAGAGCTGTTGTTTTGTTGTTTGGTGTCTGCAGTCTGCTCGCTGCTCGCTGCTGTATGTGGCTATTTTTGGGTGCAATGAGGGTACAGCTCTGCTCTGCAGCCATCTGATGTGGCCTGGCTCGTCTGTCATTGTACTCTCTGTCTCTCTCCCTCTCTCTGTTTCTCTCTCTCTCTCTCTCTCTCTCTCTCTCTATCTCTGTCTCTCTCTCACCTTCTCCCTCTCCTTCCACACCAGTAGGTCTCACTCTCTCGTTCTAACCCACACTGAGAGAGAGAGAGAGAGAGAGAGAGAGAGAGAGAGCAGTGAAAATGTCCTTTGTTTGCTTATTCCTGAAAAGAGTAACCAAGAAATACATTTCAGCTTGACAAATATCCACGGTGCAATTTCCAGAATAAATTTGTAGCTTAGAATAGAATAAGTAGTGAGTTATGTCCCAAAAAACTGTACATCTTATTTTGAAGTGTTGTACAGCGCGGGCCTACGTCAATCTGCAAACCAACATTCACACGTTGTTGCCTTGTGGCATAGCAGAACAATTTAAAACATGTTTTAACATGTTTAAATCGTATTACTCTGTGTAATGTGTTTCCCTGCAGTTCACTTCATAGTAAAATAATTCAACACACATTTCATTTGGGTCATAAAGCACATTTACAGAATGAAATGTCTTCCTGACACTTTTTTTAAAATTTTTTTTACAAAGTTTAATCCTTATAACAATATTGAAAAGAATTACATCTTCATTTTAGAGCTTCCTGCTTTTACTGTTGTGTTGTTGTATCTCCTCCTCAAAAAAATAAAACAAGAAGTACATCTGTCTCTCAGTCTTATAATTCCCCTGAGGTCTGAAATAAAAGACAAAACCATTTTCACAATAAGCAAGAGATTAGGTTGGGGGGGGGGGGGGGGGGGATATTGTGATTGTTTTATGGCATTTACCAGCCACTAGAACAAGATTAATATTCTCAATCAAACAATGGATTGGCGTGTGTTGCTTTTTTCCTGCCTGAAAGGCTGCACTTCTGTGTGTGTGTGTGTGTGTGTGTGTGTGTGTGTGTGTGTGTGTGTGTGTGTGTGTGTGTGTGTGTGTGCGTGTGTGTGTGCATGTGTGCATGTGTGTGTGTGTGTGTGAGTCCTCAAATCCTAAACCCACCCATTCCGCTGACTGAAGAAGCTTTTTGGCAGCAGGAGTAAACTGTAGCCTATTGGGTACTTATTCAACAATGCCCAAAATAAGCACTTTATTATAAAACATAATACAATGTGTGTATATATTCCTCTTTTGGAATTATCTTCTTCTTTCCTTTGGGGGTTACAGGAAAGTAGATTGGTTGTTCATGGTTTTCAAAAGGAGCTTTAGAATAAAAAAATACAATTGTGTTTTTAAAAAATTGTGTTTTTTTTTAATGAAGTTTACATCAAAAGTATATTTTTGGGATTGTTCCATGTACTCGCTTGCTTTAACAAACAGTCACAGGACAGTAAGAAGCTCATGTTAAAGATAAATAATATCATAACCTCCATAAAGTATTTTGGGGGAGGAAAGCAAAATCAAAGAAACGTGCAACACAAGCATCATACATTTCTGTAAACATTTTGAAAAGACAATTATCCTTTTTATCCTCGTGTTCCATTTTTATCCCATCAGAACAGGCTCAATTGGTCGGGACATGGACTCTACAAGGTGTTGAAATCGTTCCACAGGGATCCCGGGCCATGTTGGCTTCAATGTTTCCCACAGTTGTGTCGAGTTGACTAAATGTCCTTTGTGTAGTGGACCATTCTTGATACACACGGGAAACTGTTGAGCATGAAAAACCCAGCAGCGTTGCAGTTCTTCACACTCTCAAACCGGTGTGCCTGGCACCTACTACCATACCTCGTTCAAAGGCACTTAAAGGCACTTAAATCCTTTGTCTTGCCCATTCCCCCTCTGATTGGCTCACATACAATCCATGTCTCAATTGTCTCAAGGCTTAAACGTCCTTCTTTAACCCGTCTCCTCCACTTCATCTACTCTGATTGAAGTGGATTTAACAAGAGACATCAATAAGGATCATGTTCTATGTCATCGAAAGAGGTGTTCCTAATGTTTTATACACTCTGTGTGTGTGTGTGTGTGTGTGTGTGTGTGTGTGTGTGTGTGTGTGTGTGTGTGTGTGTGTATCTATGTATAATTTAAGGTCAATACCATAATCATACATCCATAGGCTTAAATGAAATCATCTTCGTTTATGCGACTAGTTTAGTTTAAATATAGTGCATTAATATGGCTACATCTCTTATTTGATCATAAGAATAACTTTACTCCCATCAATTGTTGATAATAATTACAAAAGTGATTTTAAATTCTTCCCAATTCCTAATCTGAAACATCAATGACAGTGAAAGTTTATTAATGTAAAGGGGTTAGTACGCCAAGCGAAAGTTCCACTAGCCTCCTGTAGGTGTCACTCTGTATCTACACTGAATATCAAACAAGCAACCCATCACAGACTGATGTGTGCATTGACCACTAGGTGGTGCTATTGTACAACAGATGTGTGCATTGACCACTAGGCGGTGCTATTGTACATGAGAACAGTCCGACAGAACTGAAGCTTCAACCATCACTACTGTTTCTGGACTCATCGGAGTGTCATCATGTGTAATTATCAAAGCAAAGAAATGATGCACCACAGTCTCCCTCTAGCTCTTTTATAAAGCCAATAATGTACTGATTTTTAATTTATTTGTCCTTCATTTACACAGGGAAGTCACATTGAGATTGACATCTCCATCTCAAGTGAGCCTTGATACAGTGATGTTTCATCATGTGATTTATTTAGTAGTGAGTCCATTACAAATACCACGATAAAAAGAGGTTGTGATTAAGTGATTGACAGGACAGGGACCACTGAACCGAATATTAAAAATAGATGGAAGGATTTCATCTTGTGAACACTGTGTACACCAATATTTCAACAGATCCGATTTGGTTTTTAATACCAGTTTATTAGAGGTGGGATTATATATTGACATGTTCTAGTTATAAACCTTCTGCAAAGTGGATTTTTTTCTCTCACAGGGTGAACACAGTCCCGAAATAACCTTGGAACAAACTGATGGAACGTTGTTTTGAAAGGATTGCATTCACAGTACATATGCAATCCCGGAACACTTAGACGGATACTACTCCCACCCAATCCTGTCAACGTAACGGCATGTCATCATATCGACTGTCTGCTGGTGGGGAAGAGAGGAGACTGCATTGTGGATTTCTTTGTTTCGCCAGATCTCTGCGAGTCGCCACACGTCTAGTAGTCCACATGCACTGTTGGATATAGAAACACAAGCATTTCCCTGCACCTGCGATAACATCTGCAAATCTGTGTACGCCATCAATAGACTTTGATTTTTAATTTTAATTTGATTTGATGCCAGGGAATATTACGGGATCACTTAGTTGCTACAAAATGAATATGTGGGAAGTTGGGATGCGTCTTACTGTTGGGATGAAATGATTGAAAGAGACGGGAGACTGGGAGTCACTGGTTCCCATCCAAGGCACTCCAAACTGGGGAGAGGCTTTGGCCATCAGCCACCAGGGTGGAAGGGACGTCTGTCTCACATAGAGATGAGGGAGAAAGAAAAAGACAGGGGGAAAGAGAGAGATACTTGTCTTTATTGAGACGTCCTAATTTGACTTTAATCTGTCTTTATTGAGACGTCCTAATTTGACTTTAATCTGTCTTTATTGAGACATCCTAATTTGATTTTAATCAGTCTTTATTGAGACATCCTAATTTGACTTTAATCTGTCTTTATTGAGACATCCTAATTTGACTTTAATCTGTCTTTATTGAGACGTCCTAATTTGACTTTAATCTGTCTTTATTGAGACATCCTAATTTGACTTTAATCTGTCTTTATTGAGACGTCCTAATTTGACTTTAATCTGTCTTTATTGAGACATCCTAATTTGACTTTAATCTGTCTTTATTGAGACATCCTAATTTGACTTTAATCTGTCTTTATTGAGACATCCTAATTTGACTTTAATCTGTCTTTATTGAGACATCCTAATTTGACTTTAATCTGTCTTTATTGAGGCGTCCTAATTTGCTTGAAAACACCCCAGTACCCCCCCATCACGTTTCATAAAAGAGGAGAAAAATAAAGACAGGAGAGAGAGAATGACATGGAGGAAGGAGGGAAAGAAGGGAGGGAGGAAGGAAGGGAGGGAGGGAGGTGGCACTGAACCCTGCACCCTCAGGAGTGCCTGTTGCCGGAGCTAGCTGTCTGTCTGGGGGATTGGCACTAATTCAGACGCCTCTCTCCTATCCTCGCCTCTCCTCTCGCCATCCCACACGCTAGCACATCGCTCAACCCAGCGAGGACCTAGGGCAACGCCCCCTCACCATGGTTCTGCTGTTTCACCTAAAAGAGGAAAGGGAGGTGGGAGATGAGTGGGGGGACTCAAGGTCAACGCAAGAGCCATGAATTGGGGTGGAAGAGATCTGATGAGATTTTCATTCTCTCTCTCTGCCCCACGCGCCGCTGCGCAGGTCTGGTAGCATCATCATCACCTTGCAGAACTGTCAATCCCACCACCTTCCACCACCTTCACCACCTTCACTACCTTCCACCACCTTCACTACCTTCCACCACCTTCACCACCTTCACTACCTTCCACCACCTTCACCACCTTCACCACCTTCACTACCTTCCACCACCTTCACCACCTTCACTACCTTCTACCACCTTCCACCAACTTCACCACCTTCACCACCTTCCACCACCTTCACCACCCTCACCACCTTCCACCACCTTCACTACCTTCCACCACCTTCCACCACCTTCACCACCTTCACCAACTTCCACCACCTTCACTACCTTCCACCACCTTCACCACCTTCACCACCTTCCACCACCTTCCACCACCTTCACCACCTTCACCACCTTCACTACCTTCCACCACCTTCACCACCTTCACTACCTTCTACCACCTTCCACCACCTTCACCACCTTCACTACCTTCCACCACCTTCCACCACCTTCACCACCTTCCACCACCTTCACTACCTTCCACCACCTTCCACCACCTTCACCACCTTCACCAACTTCCACCACCTTCACTACCTTCCACCACCTTCACTACCTTCCACCACCTTCCACCATCTTCACCACCTTCACCAACTTCCACCACCTTCACTACCTTCCACCACCTTCCACCACCTTCACCACCTTTCACCACCTTCACCACCTTCCACCACCTTCACCACCTACCACCACCTTCACCTCATCATCCCCCTGTTTTAGAAGGCAACGAAGGAACAAGGGAGTGAGGGGTGGATGGAAGGGGGAGAAAAACAAGGGAAAGCCTGTTTATTTCCCAGCAGGCCTGTTAATCTATGTGGACTGGGAGGTAATAGGACATTTGCATGAGGGGCTGAGGGAGGTGTCAGTGATAACTACATGGTAGTGTCATCCCTTCCTAAATATGCTGAGCTTTCTCTAACCCCCTCATCAAACACCAGGATCTTTATGGGCTGTTTCATATTGTGCCGTAATGTGCTTTATTGTCCACAGAATAAGCTTTCTTTAAGGTAATTGGAAAGTGGGGGGAAACGGTCTCTCGCTATCGTCTCAATATTTAAATACATTATTTCTGAAATGTGCCCTGGCGTAATGACCCTGTCGGTGTAAAACGTGAGATTTATCTTGGCAGAGGAAATTGATCCATTTCACCTTTGTCTAATGGAAATGTTTTATCCTACCGGGTTATCTGGGGATATGTAAATGGTCCTGGAGACGGGGTGTGTTGGTGTGTGGGTGTTAGTGGGTATATGTGTGTGTGTGTGGTTATCTGATCTGTGTAAATGAATGGCCCTGGGAGCCGCTGTGTAAAGAGGAGGAGGCCCTGCGAGTCAGAGTATAAAGAGGAGGAGGCCCTGCGAGTCACAGTATAAAGAGGAGAGGCCCTGGGAGTCACAGTTTAAAGGGGAGGAGAGGCCCTGGGAGTCACAGTTTAAAGGGGAGGAGAGGCCCTGGGAGTCACAGTTTAAAGGGGAGGAGAGGCCCTGGGAGTCACAGTTTAAAGGGGAGGAGAGGAGGCCCTGGGAGTCACAGTTTAAAGGGGAGGAGAGGCCCTGGGAGTCACAGTTTAAAGGGGAGGAGAGGCCCTGGGAGTCACAGTTTAAAGGGGAGGAGAGGCCCTGGGAGTCACAGTTTAAAGGAGAGGAGAGGAGGCCCTGGGAGTCACAGTTTAAAGGGGAGGAGAGGCCCTGGGAGTCACAGTTTAAAGGAGAGGAGAGGAGGCCCTGGGAGTCACAGTTTAAAGGGGAGGAGAGGCCCTGGGAGTCACAGTATAAAGGAGAGGAGATGAGGCCCTGGGAGTCACAGTTTAAAGGAGAGGAGAGGAGGCCCTGGGAGTCACTGTTTAAGGGAGAAGAGAGGAGGCCCTGGGAGTCACAGTTTAAAGGAGAGGCTAGGAGGCCCTGGCAGTCATTGTTTAAAGGAGAGGAAGCCCTGGGAGTCACTGTATAAAGGAGAGGAGAGGAGGCCCTGGGAGTCACAGTATAAAGGAGAGGAGAGGAGGCCCTGGGAGTCACTGTTTAAAGAAGAGTAGGCCCTTGGAGTCACTGTATAAAGGAGAGGAGGCCCTGGGAGTCACTGTATTAAGGAGAGGAGAGGAGAGGCCCTGGGAGTCACTGTTTAAAGGAGAGGAGGCCCTTGGAGTCACTGTATAAAGGAGAGGAGGCCCTGGGAGTCACTGTATAAAGGAGAGGAGGCCCTGGGAGTCACAGTTTAAAGGAGAGGAGGCCCTGGGAGTCACAGTTTAAAGGAGAATAGGCCCTGGGAGTCACTGTATAAAGGAGAGGAGAGGAGGCCCTGGGAGTCACTGTTTAAAGGAGAGGAAAGGAGAGGCCCTGGGAGTCACTGTATAAAGGAGAGGAGGCCCTGGGAGTCACTGTATAAAGGAGAGGAGGCCCTGGGAGTCACTGTATGAAGGAGAGGAGAGGAGGCCCTGGGAGTCACTGTTTAAAGGAGAGGAAATGAGAGGCCCTGGGAGTCACAGTATAAAGGAGAGGAGGCCCTGGGAGTCACTGTATAAAGGAGAGGAGAGGCCCTGGGAGTCACTGTATAAAGAAGAGGAGGCCCTGGGAGTCACTGTATAAAGGAAAGGAGAGGCCCTGGGAGTCACTGAATAAAGAACAAGAGAGGAGGCCCTGGGAGTCACAGTATAAAGAACAAGAGAGGATGGTGTACCAGTTGAAGAATACCAAACCTTTTTCTATGTACTCAGAGGACCACTATTAGCATGTTTTAACCACTCCTATAAAAATTGTATTTGTATTTATTAAAGCTCCCCATTAGTTCCTGCCAAGGCATCAGCTCCTCTTCATGGGGTTTATTATGGATCCCCATTAGTTCCTGCCAAGGCATCAGCTACTCTTCCTGGGGTTTATTATGGATCCCCATTAGTTCCTGCCAAGGCAGCAGCTACTCTTCCTGGGGTTTATTATGGATCCTCATTAGTTCCTGCCAAGGCATCAGCTCCTCTTCCTGGGGTTTATTATGGATCCCAATTAGTTCCTGGCAAGGCAGCAGCTACTCTTCCTGGTGTTTATTATGGATCCCCATTGGTTCCTACCAAGGCAGCAGCTACTCTTACTGGGGTTTATTAAAACTCCCCATTAGTTCCTACCAAGGCAGCAGCTACTCTTCCTGGGGTTTATTATGGATCCCCATTAGTTCCTGCCAAGGCAGCAGCTACTCTTCCTGGGGTTTATTATGGATCCTCATTAGTTCCTGCCAAGGCATCAGCTCCTCTTCCTGGGGTTTATTATGGATCCCAATTAGTTCCTGGCAAGGCAGCAGCTACTCTTCCTGGTGTTTATTATGGATCCCCATTGGTTCCTGCCAAGGCAGCAGCTACTCTTCCTGGTGTTTATTATGGATCCCCATTAGTTCCTGCCAAGGCAGCAGTTACTCTCCCTGGGGTTTATTATGGATCCCCATTAGTTCCTGCCAAGGCATCAGCTACTCTTCCTGGGGTTTATTATGGATCCCCATTAGTTCCTGCCAAGGCATCAGCTACTCTTCCTGGGGTTTATTATGGATCCCCGTTAGTTCCTGCCAAGGCATCAGCTCCTCTTCCTGGGGTTTATTATGGATCCCCATTAGTTCCTGTCAAGGCAGCAGCTACTCTTCCTGGGGTTTATTATGGATCCCCATTTGTTCCTGCTAAGACAGCAGCTACTCTTCCTGGGGTTTATTATGGATCCTCATTAGTTCCTGCCAAGGTAGCAGCTCCTCTTCCTGGGGTTTATTATGGATCCCCATTAGTTCCTGCCAAGGCATCAGCTACTCTTCCCGGGGTTTATTATGGATCCCCATTAGTTCCTGCCAAGGCAGCAGCTCCTCTTCCTGGGGTTTATCATGGATCCCCATTAGTTCCTGCCAAGGCAGCAGCTACTCTTCCCGGGGTTTATTATGGATCCCCATTAGTTCCTGCCAAGGCAGCAGCTACTCTTCCTGGGGTTTATTAGGGGTCCCCATTAGTTCCTGCCAAGGCATCAGCTACTCTTCCTGGGGTTTATTAGGGGTCCCCATTAGTTCCTACCAAGGCAGCAGCTACTCTTCCTGGGGTTTATTATGGATCCCCATTAGTTCCTGCCAAGGCATCAGCTACTCTTCCCGGGGTTTATTATGGATCCCCATTAGTTCCTGCCAAGGCAGCAGCTACTCTTCCTGGGGTTTATTAGGGGTCCCCATTAGTTCCTGCCAAGGCAGCAGCTACTCTTCCTGGGGTTTATTAGGGGTCCCCATTAGTTCCTACCAAGGCAGCAGCTACTCTTCCTGGGGTTTATTATGGATCCCCATTAGTTCCTGCCAAGGCATCAGCTACTCTTCCCGGGGTTTATTATGGATCCCCATTAGTTCCTGCCAAGGCAGCAGCTACTCTTCCTGGGGTTTATTATGGATCCCAATTAGTTCCTGGCAAGGCAGCAGCTACTCTTCCTGGTGTTTATTATGGATCCCCATTGGTTCCTGCCAAGGCAGCAGCTACTCTTCCTGGTGTTTATTATGGATCCCCATTAGTTCCTGCCAAGGCAGCAGTTACTCTCCCTGGGGTTTATTATGGATCCCCATTAGTTCCTGCCAAGGCATCAGCTACTCTTCCTGGGGTTTATTATGGATCCCCATTAGTTCCTGCCAAGGCATCAGCTACTCTTCCTGGGGTTTATTATGGATCCCCGTTAGTTCCTGCCAAGGCATCAGCTCCTCTTCCTGGGGTTTATTATGGATCCCCATTAGTTCCTGTCAAGGCAGCAGCTACTCTTCCTGGGGTTTATTATGGATCCCCATTTGTTCCTGCTAAGACAGCAGCTACTCTTCCTGGGGTTTATTATGGATCCTCATTAGTTCCTGCCAAGGTAGCAGCTCCTCTTCCTGGGGTTTATTATGGATCCCCATTAGTTCCTGCCAAGGCATCAGCTACTCTTCCCGGGGTTTATTATGGATCCCCATTAGTTCCTGCCAAGGCAGCAGCTCCTCTTCCTGGGGTTTATCATGGATCCCCATTAGTTCCTGCCAAGGCAGCAGCTACTCTTCCCGGGGTTTATTATGGATCCCCATTAGTTCCTGCCAAGGCAGCAGCTACTCTTCCTGGGGTTTATTAGGGGTCCCCATTAGTTCCTGCCAAGGCATCAGCTACTCTTCCTGGGGTTTATTAGGGGTCCCCATTAGTTCCTACCAAGGCAGCAGCTACTCTTCCCGGGGTTTATTATGGATCCCCATTAGTTCCTGCCAAGGCAGCAGCTACTCTTCCTGGGGTTTATTAGGGGTCCCCATTAGTTCCTGCCAAGGCAGCAGCTACTCTTCCTGGGGTTTATTAGGGGTCCCCATTAGTTCCTACCAAGGCAGCAGCTACTCTTCCTGGGGTTTATTATGGATCCCCATTAGTTCCTGCCAAGGCATCAGCTACTCTTCCCGGGGTTTATTATGGATCCCCATTAGTTCCTGCCAAGGCAGCAGCTACTCTTCCTGGGGTTTATTAGGGGTCCCCATTAGTTCCTGCCAAGGCAGCAGCTACTCTTCCTGGGGTTTATTAGGGGTCCCCATTAGTTCCTACCAAGGCAGCAGCTACTCTTCCTGGGGTTTATTAGGGGTCCCCATTAGTTCCTACCAAGGCAGCAGCTACTTTTCCTGGGGTTTATTATGGATCCCCATTAGTTCCTGCCAAGGCATCAGCTACTCGTCCTGGGGTCCAGCAACATTGAGGCAGTTATATACAATTTTAAATATGACATATTACATTACATTTCACAACACTTTTCATAACACATTAAGTGTGTGCCCTCAGGCCACTACTCTACTACCACATATCTACAATACAAAATCCACATGTACGTGTGTGTAGAGTGCGTGTCTTATCATGTGTGTGTGTCTGTGCCTGTGTGTGTGTGTCTCTTCACAGTCCCAGCTGTTCCATAAGGTGTATTTTTATCTGTTTTTTTAAATCTGATTCTACTGCTTTCGTCAGTTACCTGATGTGGAATAGAGTTCCATGTAATCATGGCTCTATGTAGTACTGTGGAATAGAGTTCCATGTAGTCATGTCTCTATGTAGTACTGTGGAATAGAGTTCCATGTAGTCATGGCTCTATGTAGTACTGTGGAATAGAGTTCCATGTAGTCATGGCTCTATGTAGTACTGTGGAATAGAGTTCCATGTAGTCATGGCTCTATGTAGTACTGTGGAATAGAGTTCAATGTAGTCATGGCTCTATGTAGTACTGTGGAATAGAGTTCCATGCAGTAATGTCTCTATGTAGTACTGTGGAATAGAGTTCCATGTAGTCATGGCTCTATGTAGTACTGTGGAATAGAGTTCCATGTAGTCATGGCTCTATGTAGTACTGTGGAATAGAGTTCCATGTAGTCATGGCTCTATGTAGTACTGTGGAATAGAGTTCCATGTAGTCATGGCTCTATGTAGTACTGTGGAATAGAGTTCCATGGAGTCATGGCTCTATGTAGTACTGTGCGCCTCCCATAGTCTGTTCTGGACTTGGGGACTGTGAATAGACCTCTGGTGACATGTCTTGTGTGGTATGCATATGGGGTGTCTGAGCTGTGTGCCAGTAGTTTAGACAGACATCTCGGTGCATTCAACATGTGCATTCAATACACAATACCTCTGCATCTCGGGGGCATTCAATACCGCTCACAAATACAAGTAGTGATGAAGTCAATCTCTCCTCCACTTTGAGCCATGGGAGATGTACATGCATGTCATTAATGCTAGCTCTCCGTGTACATTTATGAGCCAGTGGTGCTGCCCTGTTCTGAGACAATTGCAATTTTCCTAAGTCCCTCTTTGTGGCACCTGACCACACGACTGAACAGTAGTCCAGGTGTGACAAAACTAGGGCCTGTAAGGACCTGCCTTGTTGATAGTGTTGTTAAGAAGGTAGAAACTAGGGCCTGTAAGGACCTGCCTTGTTGATAGTGTTGTTAAGAAGGTAGAAACTAGGGCCTGTAGGACCTGCCTTGTTGATAGTGCTGTTAAGAAGGTAGAAACTAGGGCCTGTAGGACCTGCCTTGTTGATAGTGTTGTTAAGAAGGTAGAAACTAGGGCCTGTAGGACCTGCCTTGTTGATAGTGCTGTTAAGAAGGTAGAAACTAGGGCCTGTAGGACCTGCCTTGTTGATAGTGTTGTTAAGAAGGTAGAAATTAGGGCCTGTAAACACCTGCCTTGTTGATAGTGCTGTTAAGAAGGTAGAAACTAGGGCCTGTAGGACCTGCCTTGTTGATAGTGTTGTTAAGAAGGTAGAAACTAGGGCCTGTAAGACCTGCCTTGTTGATAGTGTTGTTAAGAAGGTAGAAACTAGGGCCTGTAGGACCTGCCTTGTTGATAGTGTTGTTAAGAAGGTAGAAACTAGGGCCTGTAGGACCTGCCTTGTTGATAGTGCTGTTAAGAAGGTAGAAACTAGGGCCTGTAGGATCTGCCTTGTTGATAGTGTTGTTAAGAAGGTAGAAACTAGGGCCTGTAGGACCTGCCTTGTTGATAGTGTTGATAATAAGAAGGTAGAAACTAGGACCTGTAGGACCTGCCTTGTTGATAGTGTTGTTAAGAAGGTAGAAACTAGGGCCTGTAGGACCTGCCTTGTTGATAGTGTTGTTAAGAAGGTAGAAACTAGGGCCTGTAGGACCTGCCTTGTTGATAGTGTTGTTAAGAAGGTAGAAACTAGGGCCTGTAGGATCTGCCTTGTTGATAGTGTTGTTAAGAAGGTAGAAACTAGGGCCTGTAGGACCTGCCTTGTTGATAGTGTTGATAATAAGAAGGTAGAAACTAGGACCTGTAGGACCTGCCTTGTTGATAGTGTTGTTAAGAAGGTAGAAACTAGGGCCTGTAGGACCTGCCTTGTTGATAGTGTTGTTAAGAAGGTAGAAACTAGGGCCTGTAGGACCTGCCTTGTTGATAGTGTTGTTAAGAAGGTAGAAACTAGGGCCTGTAAGGACCTGCCTTGTTGATAGTGTTGATAATAAGAAGGTAGAAACTAGGGCCTGTAGGACCTGCCTTGTTGATAGTGTTGTTAAGAAGGTAGAAACTAGGGCCTGTAAGGACCTGCCTTGTTGATAGTGTTGTTAAGAAGGTAGAAACTAGGGCCTGTAAACACCTGCCTTGTTGATAGTGTTAAGAAGGTAGAAACTAGGGCCTGTAAGACCTGCCTTGTTGATAGTGTTGTTAAGAAGGTAGAAACTAGGGCCTGTAGGACCTGCCTTGTTGATAGTGCTGTTAAGAAGGTAGAAACTAGGGCCTGTAGGACCTGCCTTGTTGATAGTGTTGTTAAGAAGGTAGAAATTAGGGCCTGTAAACACCTGCCTTGTTGATAGTGCTGTTAAGAAGGTAGAAACTAGGGCCTGTAGGACCTGCCTTGTTGATAGTGTTGTTAAGAAGGTAGAAACTAGGGCCTGTAAGACCTGCCTTGTTGATAGTGTTGTTAAGAAGGTAGAAACTAGGGCCTGTAGGACCTGCCTTGTTGATAGTGTTGTTAAGAAGGTAGAAACTAGGGCCTGTAGGACCTGCCTTGTTGATAGTGCTGTTAAGAAGGTAGAAACTAGGGCCTGTAGGATCTGCCTTGTTGATAGTGTTGTTAAGAAGGTAGAAACTAGGGCCTGTAGGACCTGCCTTGTTGATAGTGTTGATAATAAGAAGGTAGAAACTAGGACCTGTAGGACCTGCCTTGTTGATAGTGTTGTTAAGAAGGTAGAAACTAGGGCCTGTAGGACCTGCGTTGTTGATAGTGTTGTTAAGAAGGTAGAAACTAGGGCCTGTAGGACCTGCCTTGTTGATAGTGTTGTTAAGAAGGTAGAAACTAGGGCCTGTAGGATCTGCCTTGTTGATAGTGTTGTTAAGAAGGTAGAAACTAGGGCCTGTAGGACCTGCCTTGTTGATAGTGTTGATAATAAGAAGGTAGAAACTAGGACCTGTAGGACCTGCCTTGTTGATAGTGTTGTTAAGAAGGTAGAAACTAGGGCCTGTAGGACCTGCCTTGTTGATAGTGTTGTTAAGGTAGAAACTAGGGCCTGTAGGACCTGCCTTGTTGATAGTGTTGTTAAGAAGGTAGAAACTAGGGCCTGTAAGGACCTGCCTTGTTGATAGTGTTGTTAAGAAGGTAGAAACTAGGGCCTGTAAGGACCTGCCTTGTTGATAGTGTTGATAATAAGAAGGTAGAAACTAGGGCCTGTAGGACCTGCCTTGTTGATAGTGTTGTTAAGAAGGTAGAAACTAGGGCCTGTAAGGACCTGCCTTGTTGATAGTGTTGTTAAGAAGGTAGAAACTAGGGCCTGTAAACACCTGCCTTGTTGATAGTGTTAAGGTAGAAACTAGGGCCTGTAGGACCTGCCTTGTTGATAGTACTGTTTAAAAGGCAGATCAGTGGTTTATTATGGACAGGGAGAAGTCTATCTTAGCTGCTGTTGTATCAACATGTTTTGACCATGACAGTTTTACAATCCATGGTTACTCCAAAGCAGTTTAGTCACCTCAACTTTCCACATCATTTATTACAAGATTTGTCCCAAATACAATGCTTTAAGTTTTTAAAATATTTAGGAATAACTTATTTCTCGCCACCCATTCTGATACCAACTGCAGCTCTTCGTTAAGTTGCTGCAGGGATTTCACTCGTTGTAGTAGCTGACGTGCGTAGTGTTGAGTCATCCGCATACATAGACAGAATATCATATCCTCAACGAGGTCTGATTTCATTACTGAAACAGGACCCAAGTGGTTAATATAAAGATCCATTCGGACGCTTCAGTGTCGTGATGCAAATATTCTAGCAAAATGCATAGCGCATAGAATTAAAAAACTATTGTCGGATATTATTTATCCTAATCAGACAGTTTTTTTTTTTTTTTTCATTGGCCGATACATTGGAGATAATATAAGACAAGTACTGGAAACAATAGAACACTATTGTAACGGTTTTCTGGGGAAAGAGAGGCGGACCAAAATGCAGCGTGGTTAGTTTTGTACATCTTTAATAAAGATGAAAATACAACAATCTACAAAACAAGAAAAAAGAACCAAAACAGTCCTATCTGGTGTAACAAACACAGGAACAATCACCCACAAAACAGTCCTATCTGGTGCCACAAACACAAAGACAGGAACAATCACCCACAAAACAGTCCTATCTGGTGCCACAAACACAGGAACAATCACCCACAAAACAGTCCTATCTGGTGCCACAAACACAAAGACAGGAACAATCACCCACAAAACAGTCCTATCTGGTGCCACAAACACAAAGACAGGAACAATCACCCACAAAACAGTCCTATCTGGTGCCACAAAGACAGGAACAATCACCCACAAAACAGTCCTATCTGGTGCCACAAACACAAAGACAGGAACAATCACCCACAAAACAGTCCTATCTGGTGCCACAAAGACAGGAACAATCACCCACAAAAGTCCTATCTGGTGCCACAAACACAAAGACAGGAACAATCACCCACAAAACAGTCCTATCTGGTGCCACAAAGACAGGAACAATCACCCACAAAACAGTCCTATCTGGTGCCACAAACACAGGAACAATCACCCACAAAACAGTCCTATCTGGTGCCACAAAGACAGGAACAATCACCCACAAAACAGTCCTATCTGGTGCCACAAAGACAGGAACAATCACCCACAAAACAGTCCTATCTGGTGCCACAAACACAAAGACAGGAACAATCACCCACAAAACAGTCCTATCTGGTGCCACAAAGACAGGAACAATCACCCACAAAACAGTCCTATCTGGTGCCACAAACACAGGAACAATCACCCACAAACACAGGAACAATCACCCACAGGAACAATCACCCACAGGAACACAGGAACACAGGAACACAGGAACACAGGAACACAGGAACACAGGAACACAGGAACACAGGAACACAGGAACACAGGAACACAGGAACACAGGAACACAGGAACAATCACCCACAAAACAGTCCTATCTGGTGCATAGACACAAAGACAGGAAACAACCACCCACAAAACCCAACACAAAACAGGCTACCTAAATATGGTTCCCAATCAGAGACAACGACTAACACCTGCCTCTGATTGAGAACCATATCAGGCCAAACATAGAACTAGACAAACTAGACATGTAACATAGAATGCCCAGTCAGATCACACCCTGACCAACCAACACATAGAAACATACAAAGCAAACTATGGTCAGGGTGTGACAACTATGAAATATCTGGGAAACCAGGCCTGGTATTCATAGCTGACTTTGAAAAGGATTTTGATAAAGTAAGACTGGAGTTTTATTGTTAATGCCTGGAATATTTACAATATTTACAATATCGGCATATCTATTTATTATGGCCATCGAAATGTTAGCTATTTAAATCAGATGCAACAATAATATTAAGGGGCTAAAAATCCAGGTGTCATTGTACGCTGATGATTCATGTTCTCTTTTAAATCCACAATGTTGATCCCTCCACAGCCTCATAGAGGATCTAGGTTTTTCGAATCTCTCTGGATTTAAAACCAAATTATGATAAATGCACTATATTATGTATTGGAACACAAAAATATTAAACTTTAACATTACTGTGTCGTTTACCAATAAAACGGTCTGACTGTGATGTGGCCATACTCTCTATTCATATCCCGAAAGAAAGAAATGATTTCACTACAATAAAAATTAAAAATAAGAAGTGGAAAGATCTTTCTACCATGGAAAGATCTTCCTACCATGGAAAGATCTTTCTACCATGGAAAGATCTTCCTACCATGGAAAGATCTTCCTACCATGGAAAGATCTTCCTACCATGGAAAGGAAAATACCTGTCTATTTGTGGAAAAATCACCCTGATTAACTCTTTAGTCATATCACAGTTTACCTAATTTCTTATGGCCTTGACTACAACTAGCAACTTGTTTTTTAAAATTATATGACAAAAAAAGATAGCATTTTATTTGGAATGACAACCCAGACAAAATTAAATGGGCCTATGTATATAATGAACATGAATTCATAAATTATAAAATATTAAAGCATTAGACCTCTCACCAATGGCTTTAGTCATACAAACGTTTTACTTAAATCCGAACTGCTTCTATTGCAGATTAGTAAGAATTTCTCACCCCATGTTCAACAAGGGCCTTTTTTTCCCATTTATTCAGATTACAATTCTCACTTTCAGTTATTTGAAAATGAAATAATAATAAAAAAACATTAGACAACAGGTGGAAAATATAGGCATTTAGCAAGACACACCCAAAAAAGGAGTGGTTCTGCAAGAA
The DNA here is from genome assembly GCF_057628025.1 of Oncorhynchus mykiss. Lineage (NCBI taxonomy): Eukaryota > Metazoa > Chordata > Actinopteri > Salmoniformes > Salmonidae > Oncorhynchus > Oncorhynchus mykiss. The sequence continues at coordinate 81,712,783 of NC_143032.1, read as the reverse complement.
ACTTTTTTGTTTTTCCAGCGGTCCATGTCCTTTTTGGGCTACCTCATATCCACGGAGAGAGTGGAGATGGAGGAGCAACGTGCCAGCGCAGTCAGGTCAAGGCCCATCGCCAACTCCGTGAAAGCAGTCCAGTGATTCCTGGGGTTCACCTACAGTTCCGGAGGTTCATCCGGTACTTCGGCACGGTGGTCGCGTCTCTTACCTCCCTGCTGAGAGGAGGTCCCCAGCGGTTTCGTTGGACGGCGGAGGCGGAGATGTTGAAGGCATGCTTCACTACTGCTCCCGTGCTGGCACATCCTAACCCCTCACTCCCCTTCATCGTCGTGGCGGATGCCTCCGAAGTATAAGTCGGGGCAGTGCTGTCCCAGCGCAGCGGAATCCCTCCCAAGCTGCAGCCCTGCGCCTTCTACTCCAAGCAGCTGAGCCCCCCCCCCCCCCAGAGGAGCTACGTCATCCGGGTTTACGTCTCTTCCTGCTCAGTCTGTGCCCAGTCTAAGACACCCAGACACCTACCTTATGGAAAGCTCCTTCCTCTGCCCGTTCCACCACGACCCTTGTCTCACCTCTCGGTGGACTTTGTCACTGACATTTCCCTCTTCCAGACGAAAACTACCGTTCTCGTCGTTGTGGACCAGTTTTCCAAAGCTTGTGCCTCCTTCCTCTGCCTGGGCTCCCGTCAGGCACGCAAACCACGGAGGCGCTTTATACACACATCTTCCAGCACTACGGGATCCCCGTAGTGCTGGAACAGGCCGACCGCCACCGCAGTGAAGCGCCAGTTCTCTCTCCAGGTGACCGGATCTGGCTCTCCACCCTCCGCCTGCCCCTCCGCCTGCCCCTCCGCCTGCCCTGCCGGAAGTTGAGCCAGTGGTTTGTGAGGCCATTTAAAGTCCTGAGGAGGGTTAATGAGGTAACGTACCATTTGCAACTCCCTGCTGATTACCTCATTAACCTGACTTTTCATGTGTCTCTCCTCAGGCCAGTGGTGCCTGGTCCCCTCGCTGAGGCTGACCCAGTGGTGCCCCTCTGCCTCCTATGGACATCGAGGCAGGTCCGGCGTACTCGGTCCTTGAAGTCCTGAATTCGAGGCGTCGGGAGGGGCGTCTCCAGTACCTCATCGACTGGGAGGGGTACGGCCCAGAGGAGCGGTGCTGGGTTCCTGCGTCCTCAGTCGCCGCCCTGACCGACCAGCACCGTGTCCCTGTTGTCATCCCAAAGGCCGGTGTCGTACCGCTGCTGGTGCAGCGTGTCGGGGGAGGGGGGGGGGGGGTACTGTCACAGATTCCCCCTGGTACTCCCGCTCATTCTGTTTACTAGCTCCAGAGGTCTTCGTCACTGGCCCTTCTAATCGTCACTGAACTGGATCGTCACCACCAACCCCGGACTGTCTTGTCTCAATACGCACACCTGGTTCCCATTCCCCCTGATTAGTATGTGTATATATGTGCCCTCTGTTCCCCATCATCCTTGTTGATTATTGTTCCATGTCCGTTGGTCTTGTGAGTACCTGTGCTCTGTTGTATCGGATTGTGTGTTTTCGTGTTAGTGTGCACTTGTTATTACGGGTCTCGTCCCGTGTATTTATTAGAGGTTTACACCTTGCTCTTTGTTTGGGGTACAGCCCTGTGTTAAATAAACTCAGCAAAAAAAGAAATGTCTTCTCACTGTCAACTGCATTTATTTTCAGCAAACTTAACGCGTAAATATTTGTATGAACGTAACAAGATTCAGCAACTGAGACACAAACTGAACAAGTTCCACAGACAAGTGACTAACAGAAATGGAATAATGTGTCCCTGAACAAAGAGGGGGGAGTCAAAATCAAAAGTAACAGTCAGTATCTGGTGTGGCCACCAGCTGCATTAAGTACTGCAGTACATCTTCTCCTAATGGACTGCACCAGATTTGCCAGTTCTTGATGTGAAATGTTACCCCACTCTTCCACCAAGGCTCCTTCAAGATCCCGGACATTTCTGGGAATGGCCCGAGCCCTCACCCTCCGATCCAACAGGTCCCAGATGTGCTCAATGTGGATTGAGATCCGGGCTCTTCGCTGGCCATGGCAGAACACATGGCCTGTCTTGCAGGAAATCACGCACAGAACGAGCAGTACGGCTGGTGGCATTGTCATGCTGGAGGGTCATGTCAGGATGAGCCTGCAGGAACGGTACCACATGAGGGAGGAGGATGTCTTCCCTATAACACACAGAGTTGAGATTGCCTGCAATGACAACAAGCTCAGTCCGATGATGCTATGACACACCGCCCCAGACCATAACGGACTCTCCACCTCCAAATCGATCCCGCTCCAGAGTACAGGCCTCGGTGTAACGCTCATTCCTGCAACGTTAAACGCAAATCCGACCATCACCCCTGGTGAGACAAAACCGCGACTCATCAGTGAAGAGCACTTTTTGCCAATCCTGTATGATCCAGCGATGGTGGGTTTGTGCCCATAGGCGACGTTGTTGCCGGTGATGTCTGGTGAGGACCTGCCTTACAACAGGCCTACAGGGCCTCAGTCCAGCCTCTCTCAGCCTATTGCGGTCAGTCTGAGCACTGATGGAGGGATTGTGCGTTCCTGGTGCAACTCGGGCAGTTGTTGTTGCCATCCTGTACCTGTCCCACAGGTGCAGTCCTCATGCCTCCTTGCAGCATGCCTAAGGCACGTTCATGCAGATGAGCAGGGACCCTGGGCATCATTCTTTTGGTGTTTTTCAGAGTCAGTAGAAAGGCCTCTTTAGTGTCCTAAGTTTTCATAACTGTGACCTTAATTGCCTACCGTCTGTAAGCTGTTAGTGTCTTAACAACCGTTCCACAGGTGCATGTTCATTAATTGTTTATGGTTCATTGAACAATCATGGGAAACAGTGTTTAAACCCTTTACTATGAAGATCTGTGAAGTTATTTAGATTTTTATGAATTATCTTTGAAAGACGGGGTCCTGAAACAGGGACATTTCTTTTTTTGCAGAGTTTTAATACCTGTTTGTTTTGGGCTTCGTCTCCGTCATGTTCCTGACGTACGCTGTTTTGGGTAGAATAAAATACCCTATTTCGTAATCCTGCGCCTGTCTGCTATCATTATATAACGTGACACTATTGTAAAATATACTGTGTCCGTAAAATGTATATAGGTTCAGGGCTTTGTGAAACAGCACAGTTAAAAATGTATGGCAAATAGAAATCAAAACCGGATGGTCTTCAGAGATAGAGGTGGGGTGGCAGGGTAGCCAGGGTAGTGGTTAGAGTGTTGGACTAGTAACCAGAAGGTTGCAAGTTCAAATCCCTGAGCTGTCATTCTACCCCTGAACAGGCAGTTAACCCACTGTTCCTATGCCGTCATTGTAAATAAGAATTTGTTCTTAACTGACTTGGCTCACTGAGTGAGGCGTTAAATCTCACTGGCAGTAGGTGCTGATGTGAAGAGTGTGCAATCATCAGCATACATACATAGTCCAATCTTTTTTATTGTTATTATAATTTTATTACAATGGTGTTTGTTCTTCACTGGTTGGCCTTTTCTTGTGGCAACAGGTCACACATCTTGCTGCTGTGATGGCACAGTGTGGCATTTCACACACTAGATTATCAAAGTTTATCAACATTTTCAAATTCTTTTCAAATTCTTTGTGGGTCTGTGAAATCTGAGGGAAATATGGGTCTCTAATATGGTCATGTATTTGACAGGAGGTTAGGAAGTGCAGCTCAGTTTTCACCTCATTTTGTGGACAGTGTGCACATTCTCTCTCTCTCTCTCTCTCTCTCTCTCTCTCTCTCTCTCTCTCTCTCTCTCTCTCTCTCTCTCTCTCTCTTTCTCTCTCTCTCTCTCTCAGACCTCCTATACCTCCTCTCCTTCAGGACAGTACATGATGGCAGTGAGGGGTGATGCTCCAAATAGGATGTATCTATTATGTTTTGGCTGATCTGAGATCATTTTAATTAGGCGCTGGTTTCCATATGCCAAGAGTCATGAAATGGACAGGGAATATTTTGGTGCATCGTTTGAGGAGTAATCTCCCTGTCGGAGGCTGGCTCAGGTCTGGGAGAACTGTACAAATGGCACGGTGGAGTAGAGGAGGGGATAGAGATGGAAGATAATGGACCAGACTGGTTAGAACAGCATTTAGAACCCCTCACGTATGACCCTGTTGATGTCTACCCAGTTGAGTTGGCCCCCAGTTATAGACTGATACATGCTCACACAGTTACTTCTTCGTCCTGAAATACTCACCTGTGAGTTGAACTGACCTGACCTCACTACTGAAATAAATAAATACAAATAAAAAAAGAAGTCCTGATTATTAACAATTGGCAAACAGTTGATTTTCTCTATCATTTCTGACTTCTTGAAAACGTAGAAACAAGATAGCCAAGATAATCTTACTATGGTATATAACATCGCTGTACATCATGTAAAACCGCGAGGCAAACTATGGTTAGGTTACCCTACCTTTCATGTTGCATTACACACAATGACATCTTCAACTGCCATAGGATTCACTTTCGTCAGCTCACACAAGGACTCACAGCTCCCTAACGCCCCCATGTCAACCTACAGCCCCCTGGCCTGGTAACGCCCCCTTGTCAACCTACAGCCCCCTGGCCTGGTAACGCCCCCTTGTCAACCTACAGCCCCCTAGCCTGGTAACGCCCCTTTGTCAACCTAGAGCTCCCTAGCCTGATAACGCCCCTTTGTCAACCTAGAGCTCCCTAGCCTGGTAACGCCCCTTTGTCAACCTACAGCCCCCTAGCCTGGTAACGCCCCTTTGTCAACCTACAGCCCCCTGGCCTGGTAACGCCCCTTTGTCAACCTACAGCCCCCTGGCCTGGTAACGCCCCTTTGTCAACCTAGAGCTCCCTAGCCTGGTAACGCCCCTTTGTCAACCTACAGCCCCCTGGCCTGGTAACGCCCCTTTGTCAACCTAGAGCCCCCTGGCCTGGTAACGCCCCTTTGTCAACCTACAGCCCCCTGGTCTGGTAACGCCCCTTTGTCAACCTACAGCCCCCTAGCCTGGTAACGCCCCTTTGTCAACCTACAGCCCCCTAGCCTGGTAACGCCCCTTTGTCAACCTACAGCCCCCTGGCCTGGTAACGCCCCTTTGTCAACCTACAGCCCCCTGGCCTGGTAACGTCCCTTTGTCAACCTAGAGCCCCCTGGCCTGGTAACGCCCCTTTGTCAACCTAGAGCCCCCTGGCCTGGTAACGTCCCTTTGTCAACCTAGAGCCCCCTGGCCTGGTAACGCCCCTTTGTCAACCTACAGCCCCCTGGCCTGGTAACGCCCCCTTGTCAACCTACAGCCCCCTAGCCTGGGAACTCCCCCCCCCCTGTCAAATCAAATCAAATTTTATTTGTCACATACACATGGTTAGCAGATGTTAATACGAGTGTCACGAAATGCTTGTGCTTCTAGTTCCGACCATGCAGTAATATCTAACAAGTAATCTAACATTTTCACATCAACTACCTTATACACAACTGTAAAGGAATGAATAAGAATATGTACATAAAGATATATGAATGAGCGATAGCCGAACAGCGTAGGCAGGATGCAGTAGATGGTATAGAGTACAATATATACATATGAGATGAGTAATGTAGGGTATGTAAACATTACATAAAGTGGCATTGTTAAAAGTGGCTAGTGATACATTTATTACATCCAATTTTTCCAGTATTAAAGTGGCTAGAGATTTAAGTCAGTATGTTGGCAGCAGACACTCAATGTTAGTGATGGCTGTTTAACAGTCTGATGGCCTTGAGATAGAAGCTGTTTTTCAGTCTCTCAGTCCCAGCTTTGATGCACCTGTATTGAACTCACCTTCTGGATGATAGCGGGGTGAACAGGCAGTGGCTTGGGTGGTTGATGTCCTTGATGATCTTTATGGCCTTCATGTGACATCGGGTGGTGTAGGTATCCTGGAGGGAAGGTAGTTTGCCCCCGGTGGCGCGTTGTGCAGACCTCACTACCGTCTGGAGAGCCTTGTGGTTGTGGGCGGAGCAGTTGCCCTACCAGGCGTTGAAAATAAGAATTTGTTCTTAACTGACTTGCCTAGTTAAATAAAGGTAAAATAAAATTTGGAGTTGTACCTGGAGGATGTTTTCGCAGAATTCTGCATTCAGAGTTTCAAATTGGTGTTTGTCTCATTTAGTTAATTCTTGGTTGGTGAACGGATCCCAGACCTGACTACCATAAAGGACAATAGATTCTATAATTGATTCAAGTATTTTTAGCCAGATCCTAGTTGGGATGTCGAATTTTATGTTCCTTTTGATTGCTTAGAAGGCCCTTCTTGCCTTGTGTCTCAGATCATTCACATCTTTGTGGAAGTTACCTGTGGTGTTGATGTTTTGGCCGAGGTAGGTATAGTTTTTTTTTGTGTGCTCTAGGGCAACAGTGTTTAGATGGAATTTGTATTTTTTGGAGCACCATAATTTTGGTCTTGCTGAGATTTACTGTCAGGGTCCAGGTCTGACAGAATCTGTACAGAAGTTCTAGGTGCTAATGTAGGCCCTCCTTGGTTGGTGACAGAAGCACCAGATCATCAGCAAACAGTAGACATTTGACTTAAGATTCTAGTAGGGTAAGGCCGGGTGCTGCAGACTGTTCTAATGCCCTCGCCAAATCATTGATATATATATATGTTGTAGAGGGTGGGGCTCAAGCTGAATCCCTGTCTCACCTCATGGCCCTGTGGGAAGAAATGTGTGTTGTTTGTGTACATGGATTTTATAATGTTGTATGTTTTCCCCAACACGCATTTCCATCAGTTTGTATAGGAGACCCTCATGTCAAATTGAGTCAAAACCTTTTTTGAAATCAACAAAGCATGACAAGACTTTGCCTTTGTCTTGTTGTGTTTGTTTGTCAATTAGGGTGTGCAGGGTGAATACGTGGTCTGTCGTACAGTAATTTGGTGAAAAGCCAGTTTGACATTTGCTCAGTAATTGCTTTCAATAAGAAACTCTACGAGTCTGCTGTTAATGATAACGCAGAGGATTTTCCCAAGGTTGCTGTTGACGCATATACCAAGGTAGTTGTTGTCAAATTTGTCTCCACTTTTGTGGATTGGGGTGATCAGTCCTTGGTTCCAAATATTGGGGAAGATGCTGAAGCTGAGGAAGATGTTAAAGAGTTTTAGTATAGCCAATTGGAATTTGTTGTCTGTATATTTTATAACTTCATTCAGGGGCCATCAACACCACAGGACTTTTTGGGTTGGAGGGTTTTTATTTAGTTCATTCCAGTAGTTTCTGGTAGTATTTAATAGCTGATTCTAAGATTTGTATTTGATAATGTATATGTTTTTGCTGTTTGTTCTTTGTTCTAGAGACAAAAAGATTGGAGAAGTGGTCTATCCATACATCGTTGTTTTGGATAGATAACTCCCCACAGTTACTGTATGTACATACAGTACCACAACCAGAAGCCATGGACTACAGGCAACATCCACACTGAGCTAAAGGGTGGAGCTGCCGCTTTCAAGGAGCAGGACTCAAACCCTGACTCTTATAAGAAATCCTTTTATTTTCTCCGACGAACCACCAAACAGGCAAAACACCAATACAGAACTAAGATTAAATCGTAGTACATGGCTCTGACACTCGTCGGATGTTCCAGGGCTTGCAAACTATTATAGACTACAATTGGTTCTATATAGATGTGTTCTATTGGTTCTATATAGGTGTGTTCTATTGGTTCTAAACAGATGTGTTCTATTGGTTCTAGAGAGATGTGTTCTATTGGTTCTATATAGATGTGTTCTTTTGGTTCTGGAATGATGTGTTATATTGGTTCTAGATTGATGTGTTCCATTGGTTTGAGAAATATGTTTTATGTGTTCTATTGGTTCTAGATAGATGTGTTCTATTGGTTCTAGAAATATGTTTTATGTGTTCTATTGGTTCTAGATAGATGTGTTCTTTTGGTTCTAGATAGATGTGTTCTATTGGTTCTAGATATATGTTTTCTATTGGTTCTAGATAGGTGTGTTATAGATAGGTGTGTTATAGATAGAATCGTTCTAGATAGATGTGTAGATAGATAGATAGATTGGTTCTTGATGCATGGTTGAGACTGCTTGCAGAGGATGAGACAGACATTTTGGAGAGGAGTTATTGTGGACCTGATGAGGAGGATGGCCCTGCAAAAGAACAAACCAGTGTGGTTCGTCAAGCCCACCTACTGGCGGAGTGAGGTGCTCATTGTCCTTAGTCAAATATTACAGAGCTGCTTGACGAGCCACATCACATGGATCATGTCTGGGGAATTTTGATCAAGGCAACCTACAGTACCAGTCAAAAGTTTGGACACACCTACTCATTCAAGGGTTTTTCTTTATTTTTTAAAACTTTTTTCTACATTGTAGAATAATAGTGAAGACATCAAAAGGATGAAATAACACAGATGGAATCATGTAGTAACCAAAAAAGTGTTAAACAAATTAAAATATATTGTGTATTTTAGATACTTCAAAGTAGCCACCCTTTGCCTTGATGACAGCTTTGCACAATCTTGGCGTTCTCTCAACCAGCTTCACGAGGTGGAATGCATTTCAATTAACAGTTGTGCCTTGTTAAAAGTTCATTTGTGGAATTTCTTTCCTTCTTAACTGTTGCGTCTACCAAACCCGGATCCGGGATTCTATTTACAGACCTAAGCTCATTACCATAACGCAACGTTAACTATTCATGAAAATCGCAAATGAAATGAAATAAATATGCCATCTCTCAAGCTTAGCCTTTTGTAAACAACACTGTCATCTCAGATTTTCAAAATATGCTTCTCAACCATAGGAAAACAATCATTTGTGTAAAAGTGGCTAGCTAGCGTAGCATTTAGCGTTAGCATTAGCGTTAGCATCCAGCATGCAAGATTTCAACAAAAACATAAAAGCCTTCAAATAAAATAATTTACCTTTGAAGAACTTCGGACGTTTTCAATGAGAAGACTCAGTTAGATAGCAGATGCTCAGTTTTTCCAAAAAAGATTATTTGTGAATTCGAAATAGCTCCGTTTTCTACATCACATTTGGCTACCAAAAAAAACACGAAAATTCAGTCCTCAAAACGCGAACTTTTTTCCAAATTAACCTTTCTGATCTCCCCATCCCGGATCCGGGTTCGTGAATACAGACTCAAGCTCATTACCATAACGCAACGTTAACTATTCATGAAAATCGCAAATGAAATGAAATAAATATGCTAGCTCTCAAGCTTAGCCTTTTGTTAACAACACTGTCATCTCAGATTTTCAAAATATGCTTCTCAACCATTGCAAAACAAGCATTTGTGTAACAGTATTGATGGCTAACGTAGCATTTAGCATTAGCATTCAGCTGGCAACATTTACACAAAAAAACAGAAAAGCATTCAAAAAAATCATTTACCTTTGAAGAACTTCAGATGTTTTCAATGAGGAGACTCTCAGATAGCAAATGTTCAGTTTTTCCTGAAAGATTATTTGTTTAGGACAAATCGCTCCGTTTTCTGCGTCACGTTTAGCTATGAAAAAAACCCTGTATCCAGGATTGTGTAAATCTATCAGCAAGCTCATTAGCATAACACAACGTTAACTATTTATGAAAATCGCAAATGAAATGAAATAAATATGCCATCTCTCAAGCTTAGCCTTTTGTAAACAACACTGTCATCTCAGATTTTCAAAATATGCTTCTCAACCATAGGAAAACAATAATTTGTGTAAAAGTAGCTAGCTAGAGTTAGCATTTCGCGTTAGCATTTAGCGTTAGCATTAGCGTTAGCATCCAGCACGCAACATTAACAAAAACATAAAAGCCTTCAAATAAAATAATTTACCTTTGAAGAACTTCTGATGTTTTCAATGAGGATACTCTCAGTTAGATAGCAGATGCTCAGTTTTTCCAAAAAGATTCCTTGTGTATTAGAAATAGCTCCGTTTTATACATCACATTTGGCTACCAAAAAAAATCCATAAATTCAGTCCTCAAAACGCAAACTTTTTTCCAAATTAACTCCATAATATCGACTGAAAACATGGCAAACGTTGTTTAGAATCAATCATCAAGGTGTTTTTCACATATCTCTTCATTGATACATCGTTCTTGGACACATGCTTTCTCCCCTGAATCAAATGGTAAAGTAGAAGCAGCTGGCAATTGCGCACCGAATTCGACGCAGGACACCAGGCGGACACTTGGAAAATGTAGTCTCTTATGGTCAATCTTCCAATGATATGCCTACAAATACGTCACAATGCTGCTAAGACCTTGGGCGAACGACAGAAAGTGTAGGCTCATTCGTTGCGCAATCACAGCCATATAAGGAGAGAATGGAAAACAGAGCTTCAGAAATTCTGCTAATTCCTGGGTGATGCATCATCTTGGTTTCGCCTGTAGAATGAGTTCTGGGGCACTTACAGACAATATCTTTGCAGATTCTGAAACTTCAGAGTGTTTTCTTTCAAAAACTGTCAAGAATATGCATAGTCGATCCATCTTTTCGTGACAAAATATCGCGCTTAAAACGGGAACGTTTTTTATCCAAAATGAAATAGCGCCCCTAGAGATCCAAGAAGTTAATGCGTTGAGCCAATCAGCTGTTGTGACAAGGTAGGGGTGGTATACAGAAGATATATTGGTAAAAGACCAAGTCCATATTATGGCAAGAACAGCTCAAATAAGCAAATATATATATTTGATTTGTTTAACACTTTTTTGGATACTACATGATTCCATATGCGCTATTTCATAGTTTGATGTCTTCACTATTATTCTACAATGTACTTTTGACTGGTACTGTATATCCCATGGACCCCCTTGATTCTTTACAAAAAGCTTTTGTTGATATTTCAATTTTGATTAGGCTCGTACATATTCCTCCCACCTCCCTTTAACACATGTAAGCATCACATTCAGAATTCCAAGCTTAATGACAGTGTCTTCTTAAAAATCGCGCAGAGTACTGGCCAGATTCATCCAGCTTGGTACAGAGCTAGCCTCCATGGAGGTTACTTTAGTTTCAGGCCCTGTTTAGTCTATGCAGATGCTATTACCTGCTTTATCCTGCTCTACTGAAATTAATTGTCATCCTTCAAGTGAATTTGTGTGTTTTATTCAAGGAACTAAGAGTTTTGTCGTGAGCTGCTGGAAAAATCTTGATAATGGTGCTTACATTTTATTTCAGAAAATGTTTAGGAACCATGATGTGTGATATTATTAATAATAAAAATTATTAAAAGTCATTTATTCATGAATTCATTCCTAATTCACTGTACTTCATTCATTCATTGAATAATTAATTGTGTTTTTACCAGTGACAGCCACTAAAGCAAGCTAGCAATGACTATAATTAGCATTCAGTGACTATAATTAGCATTCAATGACTAAAATTAGCATTCAATGACTAAAATTAGCATTCAGTGACTATAATTAGTATTCAGTGAATATGATTAGCATTCAATGACTAAAATTAGCATTCAGTGACTAAAATTAGCATTCAATGGGGCGAAAAAGCATACGTAACCTTGCGGACTAGAACGGAGATGTATTGCAAACTGATGTCAAAGGCGTGCACTGGAATTTCAAGATGTGTCCTGCTTTTATTATTTAAAAAAAATAATGTATATACATATATATTTATATTTTTTTTAACCTTTATTTAACTAGGCAAGTAAGTTAAGAATAAATTCTTATTTTCAATGACGGCCGAGGAACAATGGGTTAACTGCTTTGTTCAGGGGCAGAACGACAGATTTTTACCTTGTCAGCTTGGGAATTCAATCTTGCAACTTTTCGGTTAACTAGTCCAACGCTCTAGGGCACTAACTGCCGCTAGTGGGTGGACGTGTGTGATTTACTGAACCGTTTCCGGACAAATTCACATCCGTGGATGCCCACGCACAAAAAATGGTCAGTAGTTGGAGATTTACGAAAAGTGTGCAGGGCCGAACACTGTTGGGCACGTGCCTGCAAATTTCCAAAAACGTTTACATTTTCGGACTTGTGCACTGGAGTTCTCTCTCTCTCTCTCTCTCACCCTCTCTGTCTTTCTCTCTCCCTCTCTCCTCTCTCTGTCTTTCTCTCCCCGTCTCTCTGCCTTCTCTCTCTCTCTCACTCTCTCTTTCGCTCATTCTCTATCTCTGTGTAGATACCCCTGGCTCTTTTTCAAGCCTTCGCATCACTGTCACAGCATCACGGCAACAAGATGCTGTCAACAAAGCGACCAGGGATCAACACCATAAAACATCAGACAACTGTCCAGGTAATACAACACAGGTGCCTATTTCCAAGTGGCTACCATAGATATACTGTACTGTGACTACTCTATACTTTATTTAACTAAGCAAGTTAGTTTGGGAACAAATTCTTATTTTAACGGCTTACCCCGGCCAAACCCTCTCCTAACCCGGACAACGTTGAGCCAAGTGTGCATCTCCCTATGGGACAACTCATCGCGGCCGGTTGTATTACAGCCCGGGATCAAACCAGGGTCTGTAATATCTTCTCTAGCACTGAGATGCAGTGCCTTAGACCGCTGCGCCACTCGGGAGCCCTTTCAATTCTTCTATGATAGTGGCTATACATCAATCCTTTTCAATGTGGATGTGGTGTGTAATAGGTTTTCCAAAACATGGGGGGGTGATAAATTGTGGTCCTTTAAAAAAAAATGGTCCTTCGAGCCAGATTTGAACCCCAATGGTAATTTTCTCCATAAACAGGCTAAAGGCAGCTCCATTGAGATGTCGTCAACTTGCTTCCTGTCTCTTGAAGACCCATTTCAGTTGGATACGTTCAGTTGGACAACTGACTAGGTTGTTACCCCTTTCCCTTCCATTCCCTTTGATTAGTGCCACTTTGTGAGATAATCTGAAGGAAGTAGTTAAAACTTCTTGGGGCTGAGATCCCGTTAACGGGATGATATGACAACAGCCAATTTCAAAACAACAGAAATCCCATAATTAAAATTCCTCAAACATAGAAGTATTTCACACCGTTTTAAAGATACCCTTCTTGTTAATCCCACCACAGTGTCCGATTTCAAATAGGCTTTACGGCAAAAGCACCACAAACGATTATGTTAGGTCAGAGCCAAGTCACAGAAAAACACAGCCATTTTTCCAGCCAAAGAGAGGAGTCACAAAAATCAAAAATAGAGATAGAAATGAATCACTAACATTTGATCTTCATCAGATGACACTCATTGGACTTCATGTTACACAATACATGTATGTTTTGTTCGATAAAGTTCATATAAAAAAATCTCAGTATACATTGGCGCATTATGTTCAGTAGTTCCAAAAACATCCGATGATTTTGCAGAGAGCCACATCAATTTACAGACATTCTCATAATAAATGTTGATGAAAATACAAGTGTTATGCATGGAACTTTAGATACACTTCTCCTTAATGCAACCGCTGTGTCAGATTTCAAAAAAGCTTTACTGAAAAAGCAAACCATGCCATAATCTGAGTACGGCGCTCAGAGACCAAACAAGCCAAACAGATTTCCGCCATATTGTGCAGTCAACAGAAGTCAGAAATAACATTATAAATATTCAAAACGTAGTCAAAACGTTAGTCAAAACGTTCCGTTACAGTCCGTAGAAACATGTCAAACGATGTATGGAATCAATCTTTAGGATGTTTTTAACATACATCTTCAATAATGTTCCACCCGGAGAATTCCTTTGTCTTCAGAAATGCAATGGAACGCGAGTTACTTCTCATGTGAACGAGAGTCACGGGCTTGTGGCACTCTGCCAGACCACTGACTCAAAGAGCCCTTATGAGCCTCTCCTTTACAGTCGAAGCATCAAACAAGTTTCTAAAGACTGTTGACATCTAGTGGAAGCCTTAGGAAGTGCAACACGACCAATATCCCACTGTATCTTCAATAGGGAATGAGTTGAAAATCGACCAATCTTAGATTTCCCACTTACTGGTTGGATTTTTTCTCAGGTTTTTGCCTGCCATATGAGTTCTGTTATACTCACAGACTTCATTCAAACAGTTTTAGAAACTTCAGAGTGTTTTCTATCAAAATATACTAATAAGATCCATATATTAGCAACTGGGACTGAGTAGCAGGCAGTTTACTCTGGGCACCTTATTCATCCAAGCTACTCAATACTGCACCCAGCCATAAGAAGTTTAAAAACATGTATGGAAGTATATATGGTAGTAGTTTAATTAATGCCAAAAACAAAAATGTGTTAAATATAGTTATAAAATATATAAATAATTTCCTGATCGATCTTTTATCTCTATAGGACAGACACTTTAAAACAAATGTCTTTTTGGTATTTTTTTTGTACTATTGCCATGTATGAATCTGTTATTCAATGTGTTTCTATTGGCTAATAGCAGGCCAATCAAATCATTTTAAATATATATATTTTTTCCTACCTAAATGGGGGTCCTACAAATCAAAATGATATTACCATCTCAAAAAAATTCCACATGATAGTTTAGTACAATTTAATTCATATTTAACAAAGTTTTGTTTGTTTGTGAATGGACTAAAACAATTAAGGTCCAGATCAGGAAGTGGGTCAAGTGGGCATCATAAGGTGAATGTAGTGCCCTATGGGCCCTGGTCTAAAGTAGTGCCCTATGGGCCCTGGTCTAAAGTAGTGCCCTATGGGCCCTGGTCTAAAGTAGTGCCCTATGGGCCCTGGTCTAAAGTAGTGCCCTATGGGCCCTGGTCTAAAGTAGTGCCCTATGGGCCCTGGTCTAAAGTAGTGCCCTATGGGCCCTGGTCTAAAGTAGTGCCCTATGGGCCCTGGTCTAAAGTAGTGCCCTATGGGCCCTGGTCTAAAGTAGTGCCCCATGGGCCCTGGTCTAAAGTTGGGCCCTGGTCTAAAGTAGTGCCCCATGGGTCCTGGTCTAAAGTAGTGCCCTATGGGCCCTGGTCTAAAGTAGTGCCCTATGGGCCCTGGTCTAAAGTAGTGCCCTATGGGCCCTGGTCTAAAGTAGTGCCCTATGGGCCCTGGTCCAAAGTAGTGCCCTATGGGCCCTGGTCCAAAGTAGTGCACTATAAAGGAAATAGGGTGCCATTTGGGATGACGTTTTTTTGCTTCTACATGACCATGAGTTTGGTGGACAGGGCATTGCTGCCATCGCTGTCTAGACACACGGCTAGTACTTATCACCCAAAGGGTGTGTGTGTGTGTTCATGAGGGAGAGAGAGGGAGAGAGAGAGAGGGAGAGAGAGGGGGATATTTGTATGAGAGTGTGTGTAAGTGAAGGGGAGAGGTGTGTGGGCCTCTCCCTCTTCTCTCCCCCCTCTCTCCCCCCTCTCTTCCTCCTCTCTCCCCCCTCTCTCCCTCCTTACTCCCGGTGTGTGTGTGCTCCTCTATCCGTGTAAACCCTCTCCTTCTCTCCTTCTCCTGTCAGTAATTTGTTGCTAATCAGCTGTCAGCCCGGCAGCGATGATGAGGTGATCATCTCGGCAGACGAAGGTAATGGCCTTAAAAGTCACAGAGTCAATGTCAATGGGATCACTCGGATTCAATCACCGACCCCAGCTCCCCACCCAGCCCGCTGCTGAAGGATGGCCCCCGCTGACATTACCACTCATTTTGAGCCCAAGCATCTGGGCCCTAGTAAATAACCATCAGTAGGTGGGTCTAGCCGACAGGTCATTAGCCCTGAGAAAAATAAATATCTCCCCTCTCTCTTCTCTCTCACCTCTCTCGTCTCCCCCCATCTCTCTACCCTCTTCTCTCTCCCCCCTTCACCTCTCCCTCTTCTCATGAATGCTGCAAGTAATTTACCACAGACCAGGACATTTCACCCTAGATTAAGTATGATGGGCCAATAACAGTCAGTGGGGGGGGGGGGGGGGGGGGGGGGGGAGTGTAAATGGAGGGTGAGGGGGTATAAAGGGGGTGGGTGGAAGGTGAAGCAACTAGATGATGAAATAAAATGTCTAATTTTATAAATATAATGAGACTCGACAGACTCCTCCTCCTTTACTATGAAGATAGACTCCTCCTCCTTTACTATGAAGATAGACTCCTCCTCCTTTACTATGACGAATCCTCCTCCTTTACTATGAAGATAGATTCCTCCTTTCTATGGAGATAGACTCCTCCTCCTTTCGATGAAGATAGACTCCCCCCCTTCTATGAAGATAGACTCCTCCCCTTTTCTATGAAGATAGACTCCTCCTCCTTTACTATGACGACTCCTCCTCCTTTACTATGAAGATAGATTCCTCCTCCTTTACTATGAAGATAGACTCCTCCTCCTTTACTATGAAGATAGACTCCTCCTACTTTACTATGAAGATAGACTCCTCCTCCTTTACTATGAAGATAGACTCCTCCTACTTTACTATGAAGATAGACTTCTCCTTCTTTACTATGAAGATAGATTCCTCCTCCTTTACTATGAAGACTCCTCCTCCTTTACTATGTAGATAGACTCCTCCTCCTTTACTATGTAGATAGACTCCTCCTCCTTTACTATGAAGACAGACTCCTCCTCCTCTACAAGGAAGATAGACTCCTCCTCCTCTACTATGAAGATAGACTCCTCCTACTTTACTATGAAGACAGACTCCTCCTCCTTTACTATGAAGATTGACACCCTCTCTGTTCATGAGGCCATCTTGCCCGGTGTTCCTGTTCGCACAGATGGGGAGGAACTGCTGTTTAATAGGGTTGGAGGTGTGTGTGTGTGTGTGTGTGTGTGTGTGTGTGTGTGTGTGTGTGTACGCACATGTGTGAGCGTGCGTGTGTTTGTGCACGTGTGTGTGCGTGTGGGGATAACTGCTGGTTAATAGGGTCGGAGGGCAGTTATCCGCTACCAAACATATTTTGTTGTTGTTAAGTGAAAGGAGTGCTCTAATTGGGCAATTAAGGTTCCTTCCTGGTAATGGGGTTGCCCCTCCCCTCACTTCATATTAGGGCTGATTGTATTTCAAGCCCCAGAATAAAGACTTACAGACTCTGGGAGTCGCTGCCTTATAGTGTTTATGAACTTTGTTTGCAGGGTACTATTGGTGTCTCAGTTGATTTTCTGAGAGAGGTACAGTACGATAGACCGGGTAACCATCTTTTTTTGTGCTAACATTCCTAGTACTCTGTCAACATGTTTGGCATTACAAGTACTGGTAAGGAGCGGAACGTTAGCTGTAACAGACTGGTTCCCCAGGCTAGACGTATGAGACTTTGAACCTCAATTGTTTTTTAAAATTCAACGTAAATCAAATCAAATCAAATCAAATTTATTCATATAGCCCTTTGTACATCAGCTGATATCTCAAAGTGCTGTACAGAAACCCAGCCTAAAACCCCAAACAGCAAGCAATGCAGGTGTAGAAGCACGGTGGCTAGGAAAAACTCCCTAGAAAGGCCAAAACCTAGGAAGAAACCTAGAGAGGAACCAGGCTATGTGGGGTGGCCAGTCCTCTGTGCCGGGTGGAGATTATAACAGAACATGGCCAAGATGTTCAAATGTTCATAAATGACCAGCATGGTCCAATAATAATAATGCAGAACGTATATAAAACATAATATCGTAGCGATGAAGGATAGATCTACTGTCTTATACCACTCATTTAGAGCACTATAATGTAATAATAACGATAACAGACTTCCATGTATCACATTCACAAAGTCACGTCTCACAAAAGTTAGGCACAGGCAGACAAGACAGTCAATTCAACTTTCCCACTCTCCCGAGCGACGCAGCGGTCTAAGGCACTGCGTATCAGTGCAAGAGGCATCACTACAGTCCATGGTTCAAACCCAGGCTGTATCACATACGGCTGTGATTGGGACTCCCGTAGGGCGGCGCACAATTGGTCTTGCGTCATCCGGGTTTGGCCGAGATAGGCCGTCATTGTACATAAGAATTCATTCTTAACTGACTTGCTGAGTTAAACGAAATAAATAAATTCAATGAAATCAATGAAATAAATAAATGAAAGTCAATGCAACGTGTCTAATGTAAACTCCAAATGACCTTCACAGCTTTGAACTTACTACCATCAATTCAATTAACATGTAATGACTCATCCGAACCCATTACAGATTCAAATAGAATACAAATATCATTATATTAACCTCCAATTCTATTCTAATTCTATCAACATAATTCATTTAATCAATTTGAAAGTGAGGGCTATATGAATAACTTAAATATTAAATATTCTTGTTGGTTAATGTAATCTCTGAGAGACAGTGGCTCTCACTATCAGGCCAAGTTCCAGAGTTGGATGTAGAACAATTTCTCTCGTTAACCCTGAACCATAAATAAAAATGAGAAATATTATCACAGGCATTACAATGCATCATAGGCATTATAATGTATCATAGGCATTACAATGTATCATAGGCATTACAATGTATCATAGGGAATATAATGTATCATAGGCATTATGATGTATCATGGGCATTATAATGTATCATAGGCATTATAATGTATCATAGGCATTATGATGCATCATAGGCATTACAATGTATCATAGGCATTACGATGTATCATAGGCATTATGATGCATCATAGGCATTACAATGTATCATAGGCATTATAATGTATCATAGGCATTATAATGTATCATAGGCATGATGATGGATCATAGGCCTTACAATGTATCATAGGCATTATAATGTATCATAGGCATTATAATGTATCATAGGCATTATAATGTATCATAGGCATTATAATGTATCTTAGGCATTATGATGCATCATAGGCATTACAATGTATCATAGGCATTACAATGTATCATAGGCATTATAATGTATCATAGGCATTATAATGTATCATAGGCATTATAATGTATCATAGGCATTATAATGTATCATAGGCATTATGATGCATCATAGGCATTACAATGTATCATAGGCATTACGATGTATCATAGGCATTATGATGCATCATAGGCATTACAATGTATCATAGGCATTATAATGTATCATAGGCATTATAATGTATCATAGGCATGATGATGGATCATAGGCCTTACAATGTATCATAGGCATTATAATGTATCATAGGCATTATAATGTATCATAGGCATTATAATGTATCATAGGCATTATAATGTATCATAGGAATTATGATGTATCATAGGCATTATGATGTATCATAGGCATTATGATGTATCATAGGCATTACAATGTATCATAGGAATTATGATGTATCATAGGCATTATGATGTATCATAGGCATTATGATGTATCATAGGCATTATGATGTATCATAGGCATTACGATGTATCATAGGCATTATGATGTATCATAGGCATTATGATGCATCATAGGCATTATAATGTATCATAGGCATTATGATGTATCATAGGCATATTACATGTAGCAATGAGTAAGACAGACAGTGGAGAGGTCTACCGGCTCAGTCTGTGTCCCTGTCCTCAGTCTGAATGGGGGAGGCCCACAGCCAAACAGCAGAGAGAGAGAGCGAGAGAGAGCGAGATAGCGAGAGAGAGCGAGAAAGAAAGAGAGCGAGATAGAGAGAGCGAGATAGAGAGAGAGCGAGATAGAGAGAGAGAGAGAGCGAGATAGAGAGCGAGAGAGAGAGCGAGATAGAGATAGAGAGCGAGAGAGAGCGAGAAAGAGATAGAGAGAGAGCGAGATAGCGATAGAGAGATAGAGAGAGAGCGAGATAGAGAGAGCGAGAAAGAGAAAGAGAGAGAGCGAGAAAGAGAGAGAGCGAGAAAGAGAGAGAGCGAGAGAGCGAGAAAGAGAGAGAGCGAGAGAGCGAGAAAGAGAGAGAGCGAGAGCGAGATAGAGAGAGAGCGAGATAATGATAGAGAGAGAGTGAGATAGAGAGAGAGCGAGATAGAGAGAGAGCGAGAGCGAGATAGAGAGAGAGCGAGATAGAGAGAAAGAGAGCGAGAAAGAGAAAGAGAATGATAGAGAGAGAGAGACAGAGAATGAAAGAGAGAGAGACAGAGAATGATAGAGAGAGAGACAGAGAATGATAGAGAGAGAGAGAATGATAGAGAGAGAGAGAGAGACAGAGAATGATAGAGAGAGAGAGACAGAGAATGATAGAGAGAGAGAGAATGATAGAGAGAGAGAGAGAGAGAGAGAGAGAGAGAGAGAGAGAGACAGAGACAGAGACAGAGAATGATAGAGAGAGAGAGAGAGACAGAGAATGATAGAGAGAGACAGAGACAGAGAATGATAGAGAGAGAGAGAGACAGAGAATGATAGAGAGAGAGAGAGAGAGAGAATGATAGAGAGAGAGACAGAGAATGATAGAGAGAGAGAGACAGAGAATGATAGAGAGAGAGACAGAGAATGATAGAGAGAGAGACAGAGAATGATAGAGAGAGAGAGAATGATAGAGAGAGAGAGAGAGAGAGAGAGAGAGAGAGAGAGAGAGAGAGAGAGAGAGAGAGAGAGAGAGACAGAGAATGATAGAGAGAGAGAGAGAGAGAGAGAGACAGTCCTGACTTGTTATAACTTTCTGGTTGTTATGTGTGAGATTAACACTATTAAATTAGCCAAAAACATATAGGTAATCAAATTGTACAACTGAAGATCACCACAGGAGGAAAAGATTGATCTTTTAACTAAAACGCTGTCAATCTTAATTGTGCTAGCTAGCTAAATTCAAATCTGACAGCTAGCTTACTGGCTAGCGCCTACTGTTTACTGGGGGTAACCATAGCAACATGGCCACTAGCAGCACCAGGAACAGCAGCGCTGGCAGAGACTCCCCCCATCCCCCTTTTTGTTTTTTATAATTTCCAGAAGATATCAAATCAGAGAAGGGAAGGGAAGAATCCAATTTTAAACACCCAATTCAGAGGGGGAACCAAGAAACGTTGTTTGCCGACTACTTACACAACAGGACTGTTACAAACCTGTTATTTTACACAGACCACACTGCTGCATGGCATACAGCTGTAACCAGGCATTTCAGCTGCAACCATGCATTTCAGCTGTAACCAGGCATTTCAGCTGCAACCATGCATTTCAGCTGTAACCAGGCATTTCAGCTGCAACCATGCATTTCAGCTGTAACCAGGCATTTCAGCTGTAACCAGGCATTTCAGCTGCAACCAGGCATTTCAGCTGTACAACATCACAGCCCAGTCAGCTGTACAACATCACAGCCCAGTAAGCTGTACAACATCAGACATTCACAGCCCAGTCAGCTGTACAACATCAGACATTCACAGCCCAGTAAGCTGTCCAACATCAGACATTCACAGCCCAGTAAGCTGTACAACATCAGACATTCACAGCCCAGTAAGCTGTACAACATCAGACATTCACAGCCCAGTAAGCTGTACAACATCAGACATTCACAGCCCAGTCAGCTGTACAACATCAGACATTCACAGCCCAGTCAGCTGTACAACATCAGACATTCACAGCCCAGTAAACTGTACAACATCAGACATTCACAGCCCAGTCAGCTGTACAACATCACAGCCCAGTCAGCTGTACAACATCACACATTCACAGCCCAGTAAGCTGTACAACATCACACATTCACAGCCCAGTCAGCTGTACAACATCACAGCCCAGTCAGCTGTACAACATCACAGCCCAGTAAGCTGTACAACATCACAGCCCAGTAAGCTGTACCACATCACAGCCCAGTAAGCTGTACAACATCACAGCCCAGTAAGCTGTACAACATCACACATTCACAGCCCAGTAAGCTGTACAACATCACAGCCCAGTCAGCTGTACAACATCACAGCCCAGTAAGCTGTACAACATCACAGCCCAGTAAGCTGTACAACATCACAGCCCAGTCAGCTGTACAACATCACAGCCCAGTAAGCTGTACAACATCACAGCCCAGTCAGCTGTACAACATCACAGCCCAGTAAGCTGTACAACATCACACATTCACAGCCCAGTCAGCTGTACAACATCACAGCCCAGTAAGCTGTACAACATCACACATTCACAGCCCAGTAAGCTGTACAACATCAGACATTCACAGCCCAGTAAGCTGTACAACATCAGACATTCACAGCCCAGTAAGCTGTACAACATCACACATTCACAGCCCAGTAAGCTGTACAACATCAGACATTCACAGCCCAGTAAGCTGTACAACATCCGACATTCACAGCCCAGTAAGCTGTACAACATCAGACATTCACAGCCCAGTAAGCTGTACAACATCAGACATTCACAGCCCAGTAAGCTGTACAACATCCGACATTCACAGCCCAGTAAGCTGTACAACATCAGACATTCACAGCCCAGTAAGCTGTACAACATCAGACATTCACAGCCCAGTAAGCTGTACAACATCAGACATTCACAGCCCAGTAAGCTGTACAACATCAGACATTCACAGCCCAGTAAGCTGTACTACATCCGACATTCACAGCCCAGTAAGCTGTACAACATCAGACATTCACAGCCCAGTCAGCTGTACAACATCAGACATTCACAGCCCAGTAAGCTGTACAACATCAGACATTCACAGCCCAGTCAGCTGTACAACATCAGACATTCACAGCCCAGTAAGCTGTACAACATCAGACATTTACAGCCCAGTCAGCTGTACAACATCAGACATTCACAGCCCAGTCAGCTGTACAACATCAGACATTCACAGCCCAGTAAGCTGTACAACATCAGACATTCACAGCCCAGTCAGCTGTACAACATCAGACATTCACAGCCCAGTCAGCTGTACAACATCAGACATTCACTGCCCAGTCAGCTGTACAACATCAGACATTCACAGCCCAGTCAGCTGTACAACATCAGACATTCACAGCCCAGTCAGCTGTACAACATCAGACATTCACAGCCCAGTAAGCTGTACAACATCAGACATTCACAGCCCAGTCAGCTGTACAACATCAGACATTCACAGCCCAGTAAGCTGTACAACATCAGACATTCACAGCCCAGTCAGCTGTACAACATCAGACATTCACAGCCCAGTAAGCTGTACAACATCAGACATTCACTGCCCAGTCAGCTGTACAACATCAGACATTCACAGCCCAGTCAGCTGTACAACATCAGACATTCACAGCCCAGTAAGCTGTACAACATCAGACATTCACAGCCCAGTCAGCTGTACAACATCAGACATTCACAGCCCAGTCAGCTGTACAACATCAGACATTCACTGCCCAGTCAGCTGTACAACATCAGACATTCACAGCCCAGTCAGCTGTACAACATCAGACATTCACAGCCCAGTAAGCTGTACAACATCCGACATTCACAGCCCAGTAAGCTGTACAACATCAGACATTCACAGCCCAGTCAGCTGTACAACATCAGACATTCACAGCCCAGTCAGCTGTACAACATCAGACATTCACAGCCCAGTAAGCTGTACAACATCAGACATTCACAGCCCAGTAAGCTGTACAACATCAGACATTCACAGCCCAGTCAGCTGTACAACATCAGACATTCACAGCCCAGTAAGCTGTACAACATAAGACATTCACAGCCCAGTAAGCTGTACAACATCAGACATTCACAGCCCAGTCAGCTGTACAACATCAGACATTCACAGCCCAGTAAGCTGTACAACATCAGACATTCACAGCCCAGTCAGCTGTACAACATCAGACATTCACAGCCCAGTCAGCTGTACAACATCAGACATTCACAGCCCAGTAAACTGTACAACATCAGACATTCACAGCCCAGTAAACTGTACAACATCAGACATTCACAGCCCAGTAAACTGTACAACATCAGACATTCACAGCCCAGTAAGCTGTACAACATCACACATTCACAGCCCAGTAAGCTGTACAACATCAGACATTCACAGCCCAGTAAGCTGTACAACATCAGACATTCACAGCCCAGTAAACTGTACAACATCACACATTCACAGCCCAGTAAGCTGTACAACATCAGACATTCACAGCCCAGTAAACTGTACAACATCAGACATTCACAGCCCAGTAAACTGTACAACATCAGACATTCACAGCCCAGTAAGCTGTACAACATCAGACATTCACAGCCCAGTAAGCTGTACAACATCAGACATTCACAGCCCAGTAAGCTGTACAACATCAGACATTCACAGCCCAGTAAACTGTACAACATCAGACATTCACAGCCCAGTAAACTGTACAACATCAGACATTCACAGCCCAGTAAACTGTACAACATCAGACATTCACAGCCCAGTAAGCTGTACAACATCAGACATTCACAGCCCAGTCAGCTGTACAACATCAGACATTCACAGCCCAGTCAGCTGTACAACATCAGACATTCACTGCCCAGTAAGCTGTACAACATCAGACATTCACAGCCCAGTAAGCTGTACAACATCAGACATTCACAGCCCAGTAAGCTGTACTACATCCGACATTCACAGCCCAGTAAGCTGTACAACATCAGACATTCACAGCCCAGTCAGCTGTACAACATCAGACATTCACAGCCCAGTAAGCTGTACAACATCAGACATTCACAGCCCAGTCAGCTGTACAACATCAGACATTCACAGCCCAGTAAGCTGTACAACATCAGACATTTACAGCCCAGTCAGCTGTACAACATCAGACATTCACAGCCCAGTCAGCTGTACAACATCAGACATTCACAGCCCAGTAAGCTGTACAACATCAGACATTCACAGCCCAATCAGCTGTACAACATCAGACATTCACAGCCCAGTCAGCTGTACAACATCAGACATTCACTGCCCAGTAAGCTGTACAACATCAGACATTCACAGCCCAGTCAGCTGTACAACATCAGACATTCACAGCCCAGTCAGCTGTACAACATCAGACATTCACAGCCCAGTAAGCTGTACAACATCAGACATTCACAGCCCAGTCAGCTGTACAACATCAGACATTCACAGCCCAGTAAGCTGTACAACATCAGACATTCACAGCCCAGTCAGCTGTACAACATCAGACATTCACAGCCCAGTAAGCTGTACAACATCAGACATTCACAGTCCAGTCAGCTGTACAACATCAGACATTCACAGCCCAGTCAGCTGTACAACATCAGACATTCACAGCCCAGTAAGCTGTACAACATCAGACATTCACAGCCCAGTCAGCTGTACAACATCAGACATTCACAGCCCAGTAAGCTGTACAACATCAGACATTCACAGCCCAGTCAGCTGTACAACATCAGACAATCACAGCCCAGTAAGCTGTACAACATCCGACATTCACAGCCCAGTCAGCTGTACAACATCAGACATTCACAGCCCAGTAAGCTGTACAACATCCGACATTCACAGCCCAGTCAGCTGTACAACATCAGACATTCACAGCCCAGTCAGGTGTACAACATCAGACATTCACAGCCCAGTCAGCTGTACAACATCAGACATTCACAGCCCAGTAAGCTGTACAACATCCGACATTCACAGCCCAGTAAGCTGTACAACATCAGACATTCACAGCCCAGTCAGCTGTACAACATCAGACATTCACAGCCCAGTCAGCTGTACAACATCAGACATTCACAGCCCAGTAAGGTGTACAACATCAGACATTCACAGCCCAGTAAGCTGTACAACATCAGACATTCACAGCCCAGTCAGCTGTACAACATCAGACATTCACAGCCCAGTAAGCTGTACAACATCAGACATTCACAGCCCAGTAAGCTGTACAACATCAGACATTCACAGCCCAGTCAGCTGTACAACATCAGACATTCACAGCCCAGTAAGCTGTACAACATCAGACATTCACAGCCCAGTCAGCTGTACAACATCAGACATTCACAGCCCAGTCAGCTGTACAACATCAGACATTCACAGCCCAGTAAACTGTACAACATCAGACATTCACAGCCCAGTAAACTGTACAACATCAGACATTCACAGCCCAGTAAACTGTACAACATCAGACATTCACAGCCCAGTAAGCTGTACAACATCACACATTCACAGCCCAGTAAGCTGTACAACATCAGACATTCACAGCCCAGTAAGCTGTACAACATCAGACATTCACAGCCCAGTAAACTGTACAACATCACACATTCACAGCCCAGTAAGCTGTACAACATCAGACATTCACAGCCCAGTAAACTGCACAACATCAGACATTCACAGCCCAGTAAACTGTACAACATCAGACATTCACAGCCCAGTAAGCTGTACAACATCAGACATTCACAGCCCAGTAAGCTGTACAACATCAGACATTCACAGCCCAGTAAGCTGTACAACATCAGACATTCACAGCCCAGTAAACTGTACAACATCAGACATTCACAGCCCAGTAAACTGTACAACATCAGACATTCACAGCCCAGTAAACTGTACAACATCAGACATTCACAGCCCAGTAAGCTGTACAACATCAGACATTCACAGCCCAGTCAGCTGTACAACATCAGACATTCACAGCCCAGTCAGCTGTACAACATCAGACATTCACTGCCCAGTAAGCTGTACTACATCCGACATTCACAGCCCAGTAAGCTGTA
Organism: Oncorhynchus mykiss; assembly: GCF_057628025.1. Classification (NCBI taxonomy): domain Eukaryota; kingdom Metazoa; phylum Chordata; class Actinopteri; order Salmoniformes; family Salmonidae; genus Oncorhynchus; species Oncorhynchus mykiss. The sequence continues at coordinate 81,686,389 of NC_143032.1, read as the reverse complement.
CAACATCAGACATTCACAGCCCAGTCAGCTGTACAACATCAGACATTCACAGCCCAGTAAGCTGTACAACATCAGACATTCACAGCCCAGTCAGCTGTACAACATCAGACATTCACAGCCCAGTAAGCTGTACAACATCAGACATTTACAGCCCAGTCAGCTGTACAACATCAGACATTCACAGCCCAGTCAGCTGTACAACATCAGACATTCACAGCCCAGTAAGCTGTACAACATCAGACATTCACAGCCCAGTCAGCTGTACAACATCAGACATTCACAGCCCAGTCAGCTGTACAACATCAGACATTCACTGCCCAGTAAGCTGTACAACATCAGACATTCACAGCCCAGTCAGCTGTACAACATCAGACATTCACAGCCCAGTCAGCTGTACAACATCAGACATTCACAGCCCAGTAAGCTGTACAACATCAGACATTCACAGCCCAGTCAGCTGTACAACATCAGACATTCACAGCCCAGTAAGCTGTACAACATCAGACATTCACAGCCCAGTCAGCTGTACAACATCAGACATTCACAGCCCAGTAAGCTGTACAACATCAGACATTCACAGCCCAGTCAGCTGTACAACATCAGACATTCACAGCCCAGTCAGCTCTACAACATCAGACATTCACAGCCCAGTAAGCTGTACAACATCAGACATTCACAGCCCAGTCAGCTGTACAACATCAGACATTCACAGCCCAGTAAGCTGTACAACATCAGACATTCACAGCCCAGTCAGCTGTACAACATCAGACAATCACAGCCCAGTAAGCTGTACAACATCCGACATTCACAGCCCAGTCAGCTGTACAACATCAGACATTCACAGCCGAGTAAGCTGTACAACATCCGACATTCACAGCCCAGTCAGCTGTACAACATCAGACATTCACAGCCCAGTCAGCTGTACAACATCAGACATTCACAGCCCAGTCAGCTGTACAACATCAGACATTCACAGCCCAGTAAGCTGTACAACATCCGACATTCACAGCCCAGTAAGCTGTACAACATCAGACATTCACAGCCCAGTCAGCTGTACAACATCAGACATTCACAGCCCAGTCAGCTGTACAACATCAGACATTCACTGCCCAGTCAGCTGTACAACATCAGACATTCACAGCCCAGTAAACTGTACAACATCAGACATTCACAGCCCAGTAAACTGTACAACATCACACATTCACAGCCCAGTAAGCTGTACAACATCAGACATTCACAGCCCAGTAAACTGTACAACATCAGACATTCACAGCCCAGTAAACTGTACAACATCAGACATTCACAGCCCAGTAAGCTGTACAACATCAGACATTCACAGCCCAGTCAGCTGTACAACATCAGACATTCACTGCCCAGTAAGCTGTACAACATCAGACATTCACAGCCCAGTAAGCTGTACAACATCAGACATTCACAGCCCAGTAAGCTGTACAACATCAGACATTCACAGCCCAGTCAGCTGTACAACATCAGACATTCACAGCCCAGTAAGCTGTACAACATCAGACATTCACAGCCCAGTAAGCTGTCCAACATCAGACATTCACAGCCCAGTAAGCTGTACAACATCAGACATTCACAGCCCAGTAAGCTGTACAACATCAGACATTCACAGCCCAGTCAGCTGTACAACATCAGACAATCACAGCCCAGTAAGCTGTACAACATCCGACATTCACAGCCCAGTCAGCTGTACAACATCAGACATTCACTGCCGAGTAAGCTGTACAACATCCGACATTCACAGCCCAGTAAACTGTACAACATCAGACATTCACAGCCCAGTAAGCTGTACAACATCACACATTCACAGCCCAGTAAGCTGTACAACATCAGACATTCACAGCCCAGTAAGCTGTACAACATCAGACATTCACAGCCCAGTAAACTGTACAACATCACACATTCACAGCCCAGTAAGCTGTACAACATCAGACATTCACAGCCCAGTAAACTGTACAACATCAGACATTCACAGCCCAGTAAACTGTACAACATCAGACATTCACAGCCCAGTAAGCTGTACAACATCAGACATTCACAGCCCAGTAAGCTGTACAACATCAGACATTCACAGCCCAGTAAGCTGTACAACATCAGACATTCACAGCCCAGTAAACTGTACAACATCAGACATTCACAGCCCAGTAAACTGTACAACATCAGACATTCACAGCCCAGTAAACTGTACAACATCAGACATTCACAGCCCAGTAAGCTGTACAACATCAGACATTCACAGCCCAGTCAGCTGTACAACATCAGACATTCACAGCCCAGTCAGCTGTACAACATCAGACATTCACTGCCCAGTAAGCTGTACAACATCAGACATTCACAGCCCAGTAAGCTGTACAACATCAGACATTCACAGCCCAGTAAGCTGTACAACATCAGACATTCACAGCCCAGTCAGCTGTACAACATCAGACATTCACAGCCCAGTAAGCTGTACAACATCAGACATTCACAGCCCAGTAAGCTGTCCAACATCAGACATTCACAGCCCAGTAAGCTGTACAACATCAGACATTCACAGCCCAGTAAGCTGTACAACATCAGACATTCACAGCCCAGTCAGCTGTACAACATCAGACAATCACAGCCCAGTAAGCTGTACAACATCCGACATTCACAGCCCAGTCAGCTGTACAACATCAGACATTCACAGCCGAGTAAGCTGTACAACATCAGACATTCACAGCCCAGTAAACTGTACAACATCAGACATTCACAGCCCAGTAAACTGTACAACATCAGACATTCACAGCCCAGTAAACTGTACAACATCAGACATTCACAGCCCAGTAAGCTGTACAACATCAGACATTCACAGCCCAGTCAGCTGTACAACATCAGACATTCACAGCCCAGTCAGCTGTACAACATCAGACATTCACTGCCCAGTAAGCTGTACAACATCAGACATTTACAGCCCAGTAAACTGTACAACATCAGACATTCACAGCCCAGTAAACTGTACAACATCAGACATTCACAGCCCAGTAAACTGTACAACATCAGACATTCACAGCCCAGTAAGCTGTACAACATCAGACATTCACAGCCCAGTCAGCTGTACAACATCAGACATTCACAGCCCAGTCAGCTGTACAACATCAGACATTCACTGCCCAGTAAGCTGTACAACATCAGACATTCACAGCCCAGTAAGCTGTACAACATCAGACATTCACAGCCCAGTAAGCTGTACAACATCAGACATTCACAGCCCAGTCAGCTGTACAACATCAGACATTCACAGCCCAGTAAGCTGTACAACATCAGACATTCACAGCCCAGTAAGCTGTCCAACATCAGACATTCACAGCCCAGTAAGCTGTACAACATCAGACATTCACAGCCCAGTCAGCTGTACAACATCAGACATTCACAGCCCAGTAAGCTGTCCAACATCAGACATTCACAGCCCAGTAAGCTGTACAACATCAGACATTCACAGCCCAGTCAGCTGTACAACATCAGACATTCACAGCCCAGTAAGCTGTCCAACAACAGACATTCACTGCCCAGTAAACTGTACAACATCAGACATTCACAGCCCAGTCAGCTGTACAACATCAGACATTCACAGCCCAGTCAGCTGTACAACATCAGACATTCACAGCCCAGTAAGCTATACAACATCAGACATTCACAGCCCAGTAAGCTGTACTACATCAGACATTCACAGCCCAGTAAGCTGTACAACATCAGACATTCACAGCCCAGTAAGCTGTACAACATCAGACATTCACAGCCCAGTAAACTGTACAACATCAGACATTCACAGCCCAGTAAACTGTACAACATCAGACATTCACAGCCCAGTAAACTGTACAACATCAGACATTCACAGCCCAGTAAGCTGTACAACATCAGACATTCACAGCCCAGTCAGCTGTACAACATCAGACATTCACAGCCCAGTCAGCTGTACAACATCAGACATTCACTGCCCAGTAAGCTGTACAACATCAGACATTCACAGCCCAGTAAGCTGTACAACATCAGACATTCACAGCCCAGTAAGCTGTACAACATCAGACATTCACAGCCCAGTCAGCTGTACAACATCAGACATTCACAGCCCAGTAAGCTGTACAACATCAGACATTCACAGCCCAGTAAGCTGTCCAACATCAGACATTCACAGCCCAGTAAGCTGTACAACATCAGACATTCACAGCCCAGTCAGCTGTACAACATCAGACATTCACAGCCCAGTAAGCTGTCCAACATCAGACATTCACAGCCCAGTAAGCTGTACAACATCAGACATTCACAGCCCAGTCAGCTGTACAACATCAGACATTCACAGCCCAGTAAGCTGTCCAACAACAGACATTCACTGCCCAGTAAACTGTACAACATCAGACATTCACAGCCCAGTCAGCTGTACAACATCAGACATTCACAGCCCAGTCAGCTGTACAACATCAGACATTCACAGCCCAGTAAGCTATACAACATCAGACATTCACAGCCCAGTAAGCTGTACTACATCAGACATTCACAGCCCAGTAAGCTGTACAACATCAGACATTCACAGCCCAGTAAGCTGTACAACATCAGACATTCACAGCCCAGTAAACTGTACAACATCAGACATTCACAGCCCAGTAAACTGTACAACATCAGACATTCACAGCCCAGTAAGCTGTACAACAACAGACATTCACTGCCCAGTAAGCTGTACAACATCAGACATTCATACAGATGGGCCCAAAACAGCACAGAAGAATACCAGAAAGCAGCCTGTAACCAAAATATCCAGACACTCTTAGATAACTTTCTGGATAGCACATTCACTCACAGTAAAGAAGGCATCAATCTAGCCGTACAAAAACACAAAAATATATTCAGGCAAACGGCAAAACAGGCACAACTGAAATTGATTAAAAAAAAATAAAAAATTAAAAAAAAGACCACAGATGACAACTGGTTTGATGCAGATTGTAAAGTTATAAGGAAAAAACTTGGAACACTGTCAATCCAAAACAACAGAGACCCAAATAATGGTGAACTACGCCTTCATTACCGTGGGACTTTAAAACTCTATAAACGTAACACTCAGAACCCCCCCCCCCCCCAAAAGCACAGTACAACATTATTAATATTTAAATTATGTCAATAATTGTAAATCTCCAAAGTAAGCTTTGGCAATATGTACATAATATACATCATGCCAATAAAGAAAATTGAATTGAATTGAACAGAGAGAGAGAGAGAGAGACAGCGAGAGAGAAAGAGAGAGACAGCGAGAGAGACAGCGAGCGAGAAAGAGAGAGAGACAGCGAGAGAGAAAGAGAGAGAGACAGCGAGAGAGAGAGAGAGAGAGAGATAGATAGAGAGACAGAGAGAGAGAAAGAGAGAGAGAGAGAGACAGCGAGAGAGAAAGAGAGAGAGACAGCGAGAGAGAGAGAGAGAGAGACAGCAAGAGAGGGATAGATAGATAGATTGATAGATAGATAGATAGATGATAGATAGATAGATAGATAGATAGATAGACAGAGAGTGTCCACAAGTCTGAATTGGGGAGGCCATAGTACCACAGCACCTTCACAGCAGATGGACAACAAATATGTGTCGAATTCATCTGGCCCGTGATTAAACTGTGAAGAAACAACACCACACCAAATGGAGGGGAGGGGGGGGGATGGTAATATATTCATGAAAATGTATTCATAAACATTAGAATAGTGATCAAAGCCTTAGCACGCCAGATGAGTCAATAAAACAGAGGAAATTGACAAGCGTTGGTTATATGGACAAGGCTGGTACTAGCAGCAGGAGAGTCAGCCCCCTATCACCCTGATTGATCACCATGAGAGGAGAGAGTGTGACATGTGTTGTACTTACGCAATATATAGCTTCTGATTAGTAAACTGTTATTCCTACTAAAAAAATGGGTAACTTGAATGAGCAGATACCCCCAACGTGAGTCTGACAAACCTAGTCAGATTAGCTGTGAATCCCCAACGTGAGTCTGACTAACCTAGTCAGATTAGCTGTGAAACCCCAACGTGAGTCTGACTAACCTAGTCAGATTAGCTGTGAATCCCCAACGTGAGTCTGACTAACCTAGTCAGATTAGCTGTGAATCCCCAACGTGAGTCTGACTAACCTAGTCAGATTAGCTGTGAATCCCCAACGTGAGTCTGACTAACCTAGTCAGATTAGCTGTGAATCCCCAACGTGAGTCTGACTAACCTAGTCAGATTAGCTGTGAATCCCCAACGTGAGTCTGACTAACCTAGTCAGATTAGCTGTGAATCCCCAACGTGAGTCTGACTAACCTAGTCAGATTAGCTGTGAATCCCCAACGTGAGTCTGACTAACCTAGTCAGATTAGCTGTGAATCCCCA